>NC_048422.1:18255731-18446880 GCF_013103735.1 Etheostoma cragini | reverse complement strand
AGGCAGTTCTGAAGGCAAAACGGGGTCCAACCCGTTACTAGCATGGGGTACCTAATAAAGTGGCCGGTGAGTGTATATGTTTAAGGAAAATACCTCAGCTAAGACAGTAGCTGTTTGGACATTAACATCTTCATGGTTCTTCATGTGTTCAACAGTAGATAACCAAGTTGTTCTTGTGCAATCTTAAAAGGATTACTACGTAGTGATCCTGTGCCCAAGTGAAATGGACCTCCAGGTACGGAGAGTGCTTCAGATCCCTCTGTGGTCTCAAAGGGTCATCTATCTGCAAGGATCTGTTCTCAAAGACCAAGACCTGCTGAGAGCTAAGTAAGTGACACTTAAACTTTGGACTGTCTGTCTTTCAGTCGTTCCACCACTTTGGTTCAGAATTAGTTACCGTGACATTTATGATCCACAGAGGATGAGACCTATAGATAAAAGGTTACACTTATCCAGTTAAATAAATCTCAACACATGCTGGATTATTTGCCACAACATTTTGTACAGTCATTTATTGTTTCCAGAAGATTTATAATTTTTTTGTTAATCAATGGTCTTTTTTATTTAAGTTTCCAATAAGCTCTAAGTAACATACATTTTGTAAATTCCGCATTAAATTGATATGAGACTTAACAAAATACAAATGTAAATGCATATCTATGCATGTACGAATGCATACACGTGCATGCACACATACAGATACACCCTAGGCAAAGAAAATGATGACCAAAAAAACTAATAAAAGAAAGACAAAAGAGACAAATAAGATAATGCTTTTCTAACCTCATGAAATACAAGAAATCCTGAATCCAGCAAGTGTGAGGAGGGGTCTGATATCTTGCAATAATATCATATTTGTATCTTGGTTGACTTGTTGCCTTAGGAAAGACCCCAAACAGAGCAGTGTATATAATTTAAATATGTAGCATTGATCACATGCAGATCCAATAGGACTTTAGAGAGATAGAGCCAAGCTTCGAGAATAAATCCACCTGATTTCACACAAACGGGTCAGTTTACTTGTCATATACAGTAGTTACAGTTAATATCTAATGGGGCTCTGCAGATACTTTCTCCATTGTAAGAAAATAACCCTGGCAATGTCATCAGAAACCCTACATCATTAACTCGGGATTTATGAGGAACTAAAAGTCATTATTTTAATTTCAACATTCATTTCCTTTCTCTTTTGAGTGCCCTAAATTTTGGAATTGCAATACTTAAATAACAAACATAAAACAGCTTGTCAAAAACACATAATGGTCCCGTGCAACAGTTGAACCATAAAGTATGGAACATGTTACATCCAACACCAAAGTATTACTTAGATGAAATGGGTTTTATAACTTCAACTATCAACATTTGGTAGGGTTGTGACAGAGAAATTAGAAGTAGAGGACTGGGTGTGTGTCGCGCTTACATCCTGCATCTGGCAACATTTCAAATTCGCCCACTCTTGTTTTGCATTCTGCACTCTCCTGGCTGTGATAATCATATGCAAAAACAGCACACCACATTTACAGCACAATTACAGCGCAGAGCATTTCAGGTTGTAAAGTTGTCTATACAGTATGCAGGCAAAATTGAGTATTAAATCAAAGGATCTTGCTGTTGTCTCATCCGACTGGTCAAACGTCATTGGCTGATGTTTTTGTGGCAGAGTTTCCTGCTGTTTTGTATTTGAGTAATCTATTATTTGTCATAATGTCTCGCTGCTGCAGAATGGATGACGCAGAGGCTTGTTTCATTCTAAGCAGTCGTAACGAAATGGATCGCATGGCTGCGGTAAGAAGAGAAACAATTAATGAACTCTCTGCCATAACTCTTTAGCAATTATGATTTGTCATTCAATTGTTCAAAAATTCAAGTAATTCATGCTGGCAGTCACAAAGACAATAATTATTAACTAAAGAAGATTTCTTTGAAAAAGCTAGAGTGAAAATGAATTATCTCTTACTGTTTTCCATCAGGACCATCAAACCATCTTGAGAGCCTGGGCAGTGAAGGACTTTGCTCCAAATTGCCCCCTTTATGTCCAAATACTTAAACCTGAAAATAAGTTCCATGTAAAATTTGCAGGTGAGAATCTCAAAACTGTCATTGAAATGCTTTTGGTTTCTGGCCGAGAGTTATAAGCCTAATGCTGGATTACATTACTGCTTGTATGTGAAATTGGTCACTTGTGGTAACAAACCAACAGAGAATTGTCACCAGATCTGTAATTCACCTCAGCTTTACAGTCTTGAAGTAGCCTAGAAATCTAGACTCACCCTAACGGCAGCAAACATAATTTGGTGTGGTTCTGGCTAGTCAGGCTAGTCTAGTTTTTTTTTTTTTTTTTGGCCTTCCAGCCCACTACTCTTCTATTTTGAATCACTCTCAGCTCTCTTGTTGCATAATTTTCAGTTGACTTAATTGCAAACACAGTGGGGACCCAAATATTTCCCTCAGGAATTGTTGGAAACAAAAATATAGTTGGACTTACATTCCATTAGGCGGCCGGAAACAAAACTTAAAATGCTAATATTGCTCCCTATTTGCTAGATATGTAAATTGTTAACTGCTTGCCAAGAAGTCTGCCACATGAACTCAAAAGGCGATAATATATCAATGTTGTGTTTACAACTTGATCCACTGCCCTCAAATGGTCAAAGAATTGACAACATATGAAGCAAAAGCTGGCATTAATTAGCTTAGCTTAGCATAAAAACTGGAAACAGGAGAAAATAGCTAACCTTGAAAGCTCACTTAGTTATGTATATCTTGTTTGTTTAATCTGTTTGAAGGACAGAAATGTTTAAACGACATGTATTTGACAGGGAGTTAGTTGCCGTCACACTCTTGAGTTGATTGAAGATGAGATCAACTGTTATATTGATCTCACACTAAGCTAAAAGACTCGCAGCTCTAGCTAGTTTCATAACTAACGTACAGATAAGAGAGAGGTATTGATCCCCTCATCTAACTCTTTGCCAGAAAGGAAAATGTCAAACTATTCATGTAAAATGTATTGTCCACTTATGAAGAACCCTTCCTGTGTAACAGATGGTAATATACTTTTGACCTTTTCAGATCATGTTGTTTGTGAGGAGGAGTTCAAATATGCCATGTTGGCTCTCAACTGTGTGTGTCCTGCCACCTCCACCTTGGTCACGCTCCTTGTACACACCTCCCGCGGACGGTCAGTCAGCATAACCAGGGGCTTCTCAGGCTTTTTTATTTCTCATAACTGTGATTCTAAAGTTCAAATTTCTGTACATGTTCATATCTGCTGATATATCTGGATGTGTCAATGGAACTGGCACAAAGAGGTGATAAGGCCAAACAAAGACAAAAGTCTTAGTTTATTGTTGAAAACGGCAGGAAGTAAAGAGTTCATTTAAGCAAAATATGGGAACATGCAGCACCTAAATGGATTCCTATACAAAGTGTTTTTGTTAAACAGTTTGAAAAGCTATCCGGGGGGGAAATGATTTTTCACAGTATGCAAACGGATCTGATTCCAATGGCTCAAGGAAACAGCAGTAAAGTGGAACTAGTGGCCTATAGCACTTACTGCCTAAAGTCAACGTTGTTGAAAGTGAAACTATGTGTATTTTTATTAGACGATGGTGAACAGGTTTCGACATTGCAAGCATCCACACAAATGTGTACATGAAAATATGCATCACAGTCATCTGACTGTTAATAAGGGAGGTTGTTTATGCAAGTGTGTGTTTGCGTTGCATGTGTGCGTCCTTGAGTAAATGAGATGAATGTAGAGACATGCAGCTCAACAAGGAGGTTTCAGTGGGAAACACGTTTGATCGGACAAGGAGATAGTAATTATCATGTTTTGTCTTTACTTTGAGTTACAGTATTGAAGCCACTGAGTGAAATACAATTTATGTCATCTTATGTAAATATTAATCAAGTATGCAAACTGCTACCTCAGGTTTGTTCGGAGCCTCAGTATGGTTGAGTAATTACCATAATTACCAGAAGTCATTCCAATGGGCATATTAGAGACAAGACGAGTGGCTGACACATGGATTAAGCTGTCTGCTTTCATCAGACAACCCAGGAGACCCACATCCCTCCAGACCAGGAGAGGGTCTGGAGGGATGTGGGAAGAGAGTTTTTTAAAGGACTATAATGATTGCTCTTGACTGCATGTATATTGTATATGTGGCAAATTTCTAACACTTTAAAATGAATTTGATGTATTGATTTGTCTGTGTGTTGGATTGTATTTTCCCTGAATAAATGCAGAGAAGGACAACAGTCTCCCGAGCACTGGCAGAGGATGTACGGATGTTGCTCTGGCAACGAGGTCTACCACATCCGAGTGTGTGACAGCAAGTTCTTTGGAGAGTATAACGGCAAAAGCTTTACATACGCCTCCTTTCATGCTCACAAGAAGTGAGTTGACATGTAAATTAAAGCATCTTCTCTAGATACTGACCAGCTGAAAATATACCAAGACATTTACAGGGGTTGTTTGTTTGTCAGTTTGACCTGTTATCATCTTGTATAATCAAGTACAGCAGCAGTGCACTACTATTCTTTTTGTTTCCTCCTAGTTTAATATTCATTTTACACCGGTAAATAAATAAATAGATAAAAAAGATCCAATAATCTTACTTTTTGAATAGTATACTGTAGGTGTTATTCATCCAACTAAAAAGTGATGTAAAATAATGTTACGCATTACAAAAACATTTTTTCAGCTCACTGCTACAGAATTTGAATATAAATCTTGACTGTCAAGACAACACTGGTGTTGTTTCTTCATAGTTTGTCATCACACAGGGAACCAGCTAACATTAGCTTGGTTGCAACTTAGGTTTGAAATGACATGTTTTTATGGACAGGTTATACGGAGAGTTACATGCTGTAACTAATTTGAGGTTTGTGTAGACTGTAATCCCTAATTAGTTGACTTTTCTAGAAATCTGCATAGAAACCTGTTGCTAGTTTTTTCACAAGGTTAAGTTGTATTAATACAGAGTAGTAAGTTGATGCATTAGACAAATCAAGTTCACATTTGCAGATTTGACTACAAATTATTAGTGAACATAATTATTTTTTCTGGAGTCATGTTGTCAAAAATAGGCATGTTCAGTTAAAGCTTTAGTGCGTAACTTTTTAATATTAATGAACGTCCAATACATTCAAGCCATTGCCAAATGAGTTGATACAAAGCTAATAAAGATTTTTACCTGAACTATACATGTGACCTGCAGGTACGGCGTGTGTCTAATTGGTATAAAGAGGGAAGACAACAAGAGCATCCTACTGAACCCTGGCCCGCGCCACATCATGGCTGCCACAGACACGTGCTACTACATCAACATCACTAAGGAGGAGAACTCAGCCTTCATCTTCAACCAGGAGGAGAAGAAGGGCCGCCCTGCCGGAGGACGCTATGATGGACCCTCGCAGCTTCCTGTACACAGCATCATTGCTAGCATGGGTGAGAGAGTGTGATGAACTGCTCTTGTTGATGAAAGAGGTCTGAAAGGTATTGATGAATTTGGATTGATTGTGGAGACGCGGGTCATTTCATATCATTTACAGGCACTGTTGCCATGGATCTTCAGAATACGAGTCCACCTGACGTCTCGGGTGGTAGACTGGTCCCACCTGCATTAAATGGAACAGAGGGCCGCAGGCCGAGCATCGCTCCAGTTCAGGAGATCGCCGACTCTGCCTCAATTCTGCCATGTGACCTCCTCAGTGACCAATCAGAAGATGACTCTGTCTTCACAGATGAAAAGGGCCACTCATCTACCGAGTATGCAGGAAAGAGTACTTAAATGTCCTGCTCAAGCATGAATAACTAACAGAACTGACTTAAATATACTAGAGAGAGAGAAAGAGAGAGAGACAGCTGGTTATGCCACACCTGTGAGGTGGATGGATTATCTCAGCAATGGACAAGTGCTCACTTACACAGATTTAGAGAGATTTGGGAACAATATTTGAGAGAAATAAACCTGTACATAGAAAAAGTCTTAGATCTTTGAGTTCAGGTCATGAAAAACTTTTATAATTTTGTTTGTGTAGTACTTGTGTAGAAGTTATTGTACACCCCCCCCCCCCCATGTTGTTGCCTTTTAGTTGAGCCTAAAATACTTTAAACCACAGCCCTTTGATATATGCTAAACCTGTAAAATGCTAATTAAGCAAACAAATATGCATATTAAAATTTAGCCTACAGTAGCTTTGCTATTGTGCAACTTCCCAGAATGTCCGTCCAAAACAGACCAACATTTTAATCTTACCTGCAGTCATTCTGTGAATAGTTTGCTTAGCATGCATGTTGAACCAGAGTATACTAATGGCTCATTTCCAAGGTAACATGAATGAATGAATGAATAAAATTACAACAAGACAACCTGACAAATTTCACAGTTTGTTTCTATGAAATTTGTAATTCTTGCTTTTTGGATTTGATGGCAGGTACGTGAAAGGTTATCCCCCTAACTCGCCGTACATTGGGAGCTCGCCTACCTTGTGCCATCTGTTGGCTGAAAAAGCCCCGTTTTGCTGCCTACGACTTGACCAGGTGGGCAGTCGCTGTTCCAACTTAGTCACTCACTTATTTACTGCCGCCATCATTCCTTCCTTTCCTTCTTCTTTCTGTCCTTCACATCATAAAAGCCAGCCAACAGTAAAATACCTGTATTTTTCTCCTTATGCAGGGTTGCAGGCACAACAGCTTTGAGGATGCTAAGGCTTATGGTTTTAAAAACAAGCTCATCATTGTGTCTGCTGAAACTGCAGGGAACGGTCTTTATAACTTCATAGTGCCTCTTAGAGCTTATTACAGACCGAGGAAGGAACTCAACCCCATTGTCTTGCTGCTTGATAACTCGTGAGTTCACTTTAACACACAAATAATACACACATTGTTCCTTTCTTTCAACCCTTACTCTGTCAATCACCATGTAACACTGGGAAACATTATGCATACTAAAAGCCAATGTCAGCCGAACGCTAAGGGCAAGGCTGGAGGTGGAACTCCATTGTCAGTACTGATGTTCGGTTACTGCTGCTGCTCACAGTGAGTGTGCTTTGAGCGACAAAGAAATTAAAAAAATGCTTCACTCTATAGCTCCAGACAGTTACCATAGCAACTTGCTTTGCCTTGAACCTGAATGATATATTTTGCTACAAGGGGAGAAAAAGATCAAAAATGATTTCTTTGTAGAACACCAAGCAGCCCTGATCAGTCCCTTTTCAGCCCCCACAAGCAAGCTCTCAGTCCCCCAAATGCATCTCTCTCTATCTACCTTCCTTTCACTGTTGCACACACACAAAAACTAACACCCACACAGTTGGATACACAATGCAAGCACTTACGACAGCCTTGGGTCTCTAGTCAGCAGGACTGGGAAGATGTTTAGAGTAATGTTCTGTCAGGTTTGGTGGTGGTGGTGGACAGACAGTAATGAAGCAACTAAATCTCTCAGAGTGTGCCTTCCCCCCCTGACAGACTCATCCCTCAGCCTAAAGACACACCAAGTAGGGAGTTAAACTACCACATAGGCTCCTTAGGTCCCGGTACTTACTGTTGTACATCATCACATAGTAGTAAACACTTATCCCTAAAGCATATATAAAATATAACGTCATTTTCACTGTTTAATGTGTACTTGGTTGAACATCTTGGATGTAAGTGTTGGATAACAGTTGCTAAGTTATCAACACATTTTCTAAAATGTTAAGTATCACATTTCATGATGTAAACTTTTCATATAGTTAGTTTGTTCAGTTCTATTTCCATGTTTTGCCAAACATTTTCCAGTTTAATGTCAAACTTAAAATAAATTCACATTTCTCAGTAACATAAATTAAACAAATAAAAAAAAAAAACACACCACAAAACACCACATTTAAATGTACTGTACATAACTGCAAGAAACATGTTTTTAACTTATGTTCAAGGCTTTATCTAAGTTAGCAGTAAGATGAATAGTCGACTAGTCATGCATAATCCATGTTTTAAAAACTACTTACTAAGCAATGCATTGTGTGGTTTGCACTAAGAAGTGCAACAGAATACAAAATGGAACAAATTTTCTCTATCGTGTTTCCTGCAGTCCAGAAAATCACTTTCTGGAGGCCATCTGCTTTTTTCCTATGGTCTACTACATGGCTGGGACCATAGACAAGTAAGACTGGCATCTAACCTCCTGATTATAATTGTATCATATATTACATTCATCTCATGATTAAAATATATTGAGGAGGAGTTTTTACTTACGTGTCTGAGTGATTTAATTGGATGTGCAGCATGTTCCAGGCAAATCGGCTGTGCCTGCTGTTGCTATTCTCATTGTCGCGTGTGTGCGTGTGTGCGTGTGTGTGTGTGTGTGTGTGTTTCAGTCTGGACAGCCTGCTGCAGTGTGGCATTATCTACGCAGATAATTTGGTTGTTGTGGATAAAGAGAGTACGATGAGTGCTGAGGAGGACTACATGGCTGATGCCAAAACTATTGTCAATGTACAGACGATGTTCAGGTAATTGATTTTATTTTATCGTAATGTTTATCATTTACTAATTCATGACATGGTCTTTACTTTTATAAGGTCATTGTGTGTATCTTAGCCTGCATTGAAAACCATGTTTGAAAGACAGTTATTTTGCTATAATGAATTTAAAAGTTTGGTAATAAATCGTGGTGTTTAGTCTCATAATCTCTGACAATTTTGAATGGAACAACGTTCCAGGTTGTTTCCCAGTCTCAGCATTATCACAGAGCTTACTCATCCATCCAACATGAGGTTCATGCAGTTCAGAGCCAAGGACTGCTATTCACTGGCCCTCTCCAAGCTGGAGAAGGTAAAACACAACAAGTGGGCTTACAGTGAATTGTGTAAATTATGAAAATGAACTGTAAAGAGAAGATGATAAAGCTAGTATTTTTTTCCAGTTTCATCTGACTTTCTACACTGTCAGAAAAGCGACAGACCTTTTAATGCTGTTGATCATTGCTGTGTTGTGTGTCAAGAAAGAGCGTGATAAAGGTTCCAACTTGGCCTTCATGTTTCGCCTACCCTTCGCTGCAGGGAGAGTATTCAGTATCAGCATGCTGGACACCCTGCTGTATCAGGTTGGTACACTACACACCTACAGCAAAGCATCCTTAAATAACTCTCCCTCTGAATAAATGCTAGGTGAAAGAAATGAATGTGTCTTACAGTAGAACTGAGAAACCGTGGTACCTGTAGAAACCGAGCAGCTTTACCAGCATAAAGCAGAAGTGCCCTCTTGTGTTCAGGCATTGATAGAAAACAGACCAAATTTTCTTTAAATCCACTGTTCTTCAGTGTTTTTTCTGTGATTCCATGCCAGTCTTTTGTGAAGGACTACATGATCCTTATTGCAAGGTTGCTGCTGGGGCTGGACACCACTCCAGGATCAGGATACCTCTGTGCTGTGAGTTAGATAAAAAAATGAAGTAAAAGAGTAGACACAGACACAGTGCCATACTCCAGTTTATCTAACTAATAGTATACCCATGCATCTCTTGTTCCAGATGAAAGTAAAAGAGGAAGATCTGTGGATTAGTACTTATGGTAGATTGTTCCAGAAACTCTGCTCCTCTAGTGCTGAAATTCCTATCGGGATCTATCGGACAGAATCCCCCATTTTCTCAACTTCTGAGGTGAGAGCTCTGAGCTGGTACTTTAAGTTGCATCAAGCTAAAATTCTCCTTGATTAAAAATGAGCTTGTAATCACTGATTTCATCCCGTGGCAAACAAATTTCATGGCAATCCATCCAGTAGTTGTTGATACATTTTATTCAGAACCACACATTTTTCAGGGGCAAAATAAGAGATCACCTAGTCTCGCATTTTCAAACCTTCCTCCACAGCGCTGCAAGAGGGTCTGCCTAGTACAGACAGGCATTTCTTTAAACCAATCCCAATCGTCATTGGTGGCTGAGCCACGGTGCCGCAGCAAATAGCCTCGGAAAGGAACTTGTTTTGGTGGAACATGTGTACGTTCAAAAGTTGTTTAATTCGTACAACAGAAAACTCAGATTGGACAGATAGCTTAGTTAGCTGTCTGAATTTACACTGCAAAGATGTAAGTAGCAGTTAACCATAGTCCTAGTAAAATTCCAACAAAAAGAAAGGTAATGGATATTCCGCCGAAAGAGAGAAATCCAGCGGAATTTCTTGCGGCAACAGAGCAATCCTGGAAGTTGAACATTGTGCATTTAGACTAGGGATCAATAAAGTCATTAGAATTCATCCTCTGAGAACCATTAATGCCTTTACTAAAATTGTGCCGATCTATTAAGTAGATGTTAAAATACTTCCAGAATAAGTGAAAACGTTGACTTGCTGGTGGCAATAAAGAAAAAGTCAGTAGGCTTTAGCCTCTGTCCGGACCAAAGTGGGGGACTTGCCAACCACTAAAAGCTATAATTTAGTTCTGGTCACGAAGTCAACTTATTGCCCCCCCCGTCCCAGTCGCAGGTGTCAGTCAGTGTTGATGACTGCGAGGACACCAAGGACAAGGGGGACGAGTCTCGCAGCAATGACCAATCAGATCACCCTCTGCTGAGGAAGAAGAGCATGCAGTGGGCACGGCGTCTGAGTAAGAAAAGCATGAAGCGGCAGGGAGTGAGCCGCGACTCGAGCAAGGACCACGCCCAGCGCATCGCTCAGCAGCGCCTCAACTTCTACCGACGCTCTGAGAGAGAAGAGCTATCTGAGCTGGTCCGCAACCGCATGAAACATCTGGGCCTCCCCACCTCTGGATATGGTGAGGATGGACACATCTTCATGAGAAAGCCAACTGCTCAGAGCTTTCCTTACACAAACATTCATGTCTTCTTCTGCTTAAAAGTTTTCCTGTTTCTTGTCTAACTATGTTGTGTGCAGAAGACCTCACTAATCTGACAGCCAGCGACGTCATGAACAGAGTTAATCTGGGATACCTACAAGGTAAAGATTTAAATTATCATGCTATTGCAAGTGTAAATTAGACCATCACACCGTCATACAGATGTTACCACTCCAGTTTGCTGATAGAGGTCATGTTTCTGTTTCAGATGAGCAGAATGATCACCAAAACACCTTGTCCTACGTCCTGATTAACCCTTCTCCTGACACCAGGCTGGAGCTCAATGACATTGTGTAAGCATTAAGCGTGATTTATGCTTCTGCGTTAAATGTACGCCGTGGCTACAAAAGTTGGTATGTGGAGACACGGACCCCACACCGGACCCTACGCTCTAGTACACACTCCCCATGCACATACACGTGTTGGCCCTGCTATTCTGAGCCTCTGCAGAACCCTAAATTACACTCCTTTGCATTGGTCTCATTGTGCGGGTTTGTTGTTAGTACAAATGGGGGAAAATTGAGTCAGCACTGTTACTGTTAATTTCTCAGCTTTCTTAAAGCTGTGTTATTTGTAGATGTTATTTCATGTGCATTACTCATCCAAGTGATAATCAAAGCAAAACTGATTTTTCATAGTGGATTTTTAAAAAGTTCATAGTGAAGACGAAAATATCCCTTTGTCCCTGTAACTAGTATTTAACTTAAGCTTGAAATTATGCTGTCTTTGTCCGTGACAGGCCCCCAGGAATTGCAATGGGCTTCCAAGCGAATTTGACATAGTGGAATTACAACTTCTGTGTCCCTCACGTGATGCCATGTGGGCCCAAGAAGACTTTATCCCATGTAATTACGTTGCAAACGAGACTTCTGTAAATACGTGCAATATAGCAGCTCCCCTGAAACAACTTTTAAAAGTAGAAGAGCAACACAATTTAATAATTTAATCCCAATTCAAGTTAGTGCAGCGCCGATCATATAGGTAATTTTATATGCAGAATTTTTACCCCTTTTTTGCTTCCTGCGCCAATAAACAACTCTCATTGGAATAAACGGGGCTCCGCCTCAGATGCTGTATCCAGTTGTCTTTATACACCCATAATCCGTGAGTGTGCATTAATTGCATCCTCCAAGGAGAATATAAACGGAGCTACTATGCGTTGGTTGTGTCTGCAGCTGGCCATTAGTAAAGTGTATAGGAGCGCTTGTAATTAGAGCTTTAATGTGTTTTAACTTATTGTTTTGGTTCACTCATCAACGTTTTTCCCAGCCACAACAGGCATCTGTTTCAAGCTAAAAAAAGCTTTTAGAAACACACTGTACGCTACCTGCCTAACAACAAACAGTCAACAGCCAATGTTAGCGAGTGAACATTTAGCAGTTTAAGAGCCAGATATTTCATCAAGAGTTGGTGGAGCCCAAAACAGAGCTAAAAGTAGAGTGGATATTAAGCTTACATGTGTCGGTTTGATAATGATGTTGTTCTGTGTCTTCTGGATGTGTAAATAGTTACTTATTTGAAAAACAAAATTCATCATAAGAACTGTCAATTTTGTATAGTATTATTTTGGCAATGATAGAAAATTACAGGGAAGCAACATGAACAAACAGCTGAACAAGAAAGGCACCTCATTATCCATTGAGATGGCTGTTTCTTGTTCATGATAGAGATTGGACATTGCATCCCACGGTTTATTTGTTTATTTAGCTCCTCTTCTTTTTTCATGGGACTTCAGTACTGAAGGCTTGGTGAGTATGGATTGCTTTAAAAGTGAATGAATGAATGCTCCCATGTGGCAACTCCTCAACAATCGATGCACGCCCCTATCTCGTTTTTTTCTGTTCTTCTGACCTCTCTTAGGTACTTGATTCGTTCAGACCCTCTGGCTCATGTCCCAGAGGTGCCTCCTGTCCACAGAAGCAGCCTGAGAGAGACACACGAGTCCAGCATAGACGCCAGAGAGGACACCCAGCTCTGATACCATCATGACCTTCACTGGTACACTCTTTCATAATCACTCCCTTCAGCTTTCATGGGGGTCTGGTTGCGACCATGCCGGTCCAGTCTGAAAGAGGACAATTTGTGCTACAGTGTTCCAGCACTGCAGTCTAAAACTGTATTATATGAGTGCCTATTGTTTGGCAGGTGACATTTAACATCATCTGTGATGTCATCTTCATGCTACAATGTAAGAATAGTGCATTTGTTGCTGTGAAAGCTTGTTGGTCATCAGAGACAAGCTTGTTAACACAATAATTCAGCTAACTGAAGGGAGTTGAATCTGTTCCATCACATCTGCAGCATTGCCCTTAGAGTTTTGTTAGAGAAATTCACCAAACAAAAGAACCTTTGATTAAAGTAAATATTATATTTTGCTTCTGCTCTTTCGGGTTGGGGCTCCCTTGGGAAAGAACAAGTTGAACATCAAGATTAGAGATTTTAGGACGTGGAGTTTTTTTGTGCAGGCTGGACTTAACAGAAATCAGATGCAATTATTCTTAATTTCACAGGGCCATATACACTCTCCTTTTCCCCACCACTATGAAATATAATCATAAAATCAAAAAAAAGAGTGCAACAGTATGTGACTATGACTACGTGAATATAAATAAATATGTGCAGTAAAGCTTTTCTTCAAAGCTTTTTTTTTGTAGCTGAACCATAGAAGTACATAATTGTTCAGTGGTGTAGAGGTCTTGATTAGTATGTTTTGTACAAACAATGATGGTGACTTACATGTTTCTCTGCAGTGCTTTTCTTAGGTTGGATGAGGTTTTTGCACTACAAGTGCTTACTCCAACCCTTTTAACAGGTCGTGCCATATAGTCAGTGTTGTGCCATAAAGGATTTATTTGATTTGTTATATATAATTGGAACCAGAAAACCTCAATTTACTTTCAACACTGCTCATTGAAAGAATGTGCTAATGAATTTACATGTTGTGGCTGTTTGGACAAGGAATGCATTTCTAAAATACTACATCTTGTACACAGGAATGTTTAACTTTATCCATATTTAAATATTGAAAATATTTGTACTGGAGTTTTATTTTACTTTGCACATTAAAGTGCTATATTATGAACAAATCATTTCAAAACAGTTTTGAGTTGTTTGATAATTTAGCCTTAGTATTGCTACATGTCAAATGTAGAAATGGCAATTTAAAGAAATAGTTTTAGGAATTTGTAGCAAGTTAAATAAGAAGCTCAGTACCAGTCAGGTCTGCAATACTACTCTTGTGTGTACACTAAATGTTAAGCTACAGCCAGGAGAATGTTATCTTAGATTAGATACTAAAGGCTGGAAATGGGTAAACAGCTCATGTCTGAGCTCAATGTAGATTTGTCACAGTTACCAGCCTAAATGGAAAGCGGAAGGCCACATAAGAGTGACTCTGAGATCTGTGTGAAAAACAGTTTTGTAGTAAATATACTCTACAAACTATAAATAAAATAACAAAATAAAAGGAGAGATAATTGGTGAAGTAGATGTGAAGGACAAGGAGATGTTAGTGGAAAGCAGGTAGGAGAAGCACAGACAGAAGGGTTAGAAGATAAGAAAGTAGGAGGTAGCAGTGTGACTAACAGGTGAGTCACATTACTGGCAACCAAGAGTGGAGGCGAGCTCTAATCAGGCAACTCAAGTGAAAACACCTGTGTTGTTTTAATGTGGGTGCCTGTGGCTTGATATACTGTATTGTTTGTGGAAGAATAAACTGCAAACGGGAGAATAGGTGAGGCAATATAACTAGTAAGAGCAGGGCAGTGACTTAAATTAATCCCTTTTTTCTATATAGTGCAACATTTACTGCCTCTCTTGTCACTTTAATTCTCTATATTATTTAGTGCTCTGCATATGGCTCTTCAACACACTACCTTCTGCTAACAAATGCTGGTACACTTCCTTGGAATATGTTGCTTAATAACAATTCCTGTTGTATGATGTATGATTTTGTAGTTTTTGCAGGTTAAAGAAAGAAAAAATAATGTTCCTCACTGATTTTTCTGGGGGGAATTAGCATACTATATATTCCTTGTCTCAACCGTACAAGCACTAAAGTGTTAAAACACCAAGTTGTAGTTTTGTGCAGGACTGTTTCTTGGCCGAGACCAGTGACCTCTATACAGATAAAACTAAAATGTAACATGTAAATTATTGAGCTTTAGAGATGATTGCGTTTTTCCTGAGAAACAAAAAGGCCTTTATTGGAAGAAAGGAGTTGTTTTGCCCTAACTGCGTAGTAGAAATCAATAATGATCCAAAGAGACGTGTGAGGGAGGGTATTATTGTGTAAAACAGTGTATAGAAATGTATGTGAGAGTAAGTATGACCGACAGCCGTACAAGACCTCTCTTAAATACTCTTATCCTCATTCATAAGAGACAAAGAAAGGGGGGAATAAAGCAGTAGGGTATGGCATAAAGAAAACAAGAGTGAAACAGGGAGACAAATGGTCAAAGAAAGAAAAGGGGAGCAGTAAGAAACAGATACCGTATACACACACAAATGCAAACAAAACTTAAGCAAGCACACACACTTCATCAGAAAACATACCTAGTTGCATTTTATTATCTCTTTAAAATAAATAAACAAAATATAACACAATGAAATAAGACTCATAACATCTCTGAAAGCCTGTAACAGAATAAACCTTAAAATAGTGCCTGCTTTTTTTAGTAAACATAACTTGTACGTAATGTACAAAAAATACTACTCAAAAATGTACAAAATGTAGCAAACAAATATCAAGTATTGTGCAGTTACACACACACACACACACACACACACTAACACACACACGTACACCCCCCCCCCACACACACAGACACACTTACACCAGCTGCTGACAGTCAATCAATACAGGAAAATTACTAGTATTGAGTGCCAGAAGCTACATTGAAACTGAATGTCTCACCAGAATACAGTGAGCAGTTAATGACCAGAAAACAGCTCTGTGGCATAGCTTCGTTCATTTTGGTTCAGCAATATGAGCCGGTCAGGGATCTCAGGTGAAGTTAATACCATATAATGCACTACTGAAAAGGTATAATGCAGTGAGTCTGTAGTAGTCTGTACTAGTACAATTTTCCCTTCTGTAAAAATTGCACAAAGCAGCACACAGCTCCTAAACTAAAAAACAAACAAAAACGTTTTGTTGCTTTTCTCCATAGTCCTGTTGCAGTTTTAAAGCATAATTGAGAGTGAGAAAACACATTCAGAGCAAGATACACAAGCGGTGCATTCAGCTCTCCCCTCCCCTAACACAAAGACTCATACACTTTCCCAAACACACTAAATCGAAAACAAGACTGGACATTACCCCTCACTAACATCCATTCCATACTTACAATAAAAATGTTAGTTCCTTCTTCATAAAAGCACTAACCAGTAGAAGTTACTGGTAAATAATAGGGGCTCTGTGGTCCCTGGATTAATCACAGCAGTTGGGTATTTTTTTTGCCAAGCTGAAATAGCATTATCAAGTGAATGTCCACCACTGCATGTCTGTAGTTGCACTTGGTATCAGTAGTATGCTTGTTATCATAAGTAGGTCACGTGCTATTCGACTTGAGGCTCCATCCTTCACTGCTACATAAGAATCAGTTTGTCATCAATAGTGCGTGATTAGTGTCAGACAACACACAAAGTAGAAGTGTGACATGCAGAATGAAAAGCTAACGAGACAAAAAGAAAAAACATTCAGTTGGCAGGTGTTTCATGTTCTCGCACTGCCACAGACTGACATCTCCATTTATGATAACATCTAACCCCCTCTGTCAAAACCCATGTCAGTTCTAAGATGATTGGGTCCTGCCCAACAGTCTTACAACAGAAACTATAACAAGTGTCATTTTTCTCACTTCCTCCGTGCACTCCCTGGTCTCTTGACCTGCCAGAGTTGATTGTGGATGGTCAGGGCGTCCACACTGACAGACACTGACTTGGCAGGGATGACGTTGAACTGCTTGCGGTCCGAGCTGTATTTGTAGAGCTTGTCGATCATCTTCCGACCAATAGAGCGCGGCCCTGTGCCTGTGAACTTGATGATCTCCTCTGTGTCTGGTGAGTACGAGTAAATGGCGCGGAACTGGCACCCACTGTCGCGGAAGAGGATGATCAGGTGATTGGACTCGCACTTTTCCAGCTCCTGTGATCAGTGAAACAGACACAAAACATAGTTAGGGCAAAACATGAAAGAAAAAATTAACTGTGGGAGTAAGAGATAAACATAAACCTACATTACATGTTCCCGTTAAATAATCGCCATCGATTAAATCTCTACATGGGATCACACTAACCTCAAGAATAACATTCTTCTGGGTCTCATTAACCTTTCCAGCCAGACAGCAGTGAGCGATTGCATTGATGATGATTGGCTTGTTGGACTTGGAGCTCGGCTCTTTGAAGAGTTTAGGACCTTTTAACAAACAAAACATAATAAAAGGATTATTAAGATAAATGCATCATATCTGGGAGTGCTCTCAAGTTAGCCAGGTCTGGAACAGTACTGCATCCAAAATTTCCGCCTTGTTTAATGTTACTGTGCCTGTTCCTGTCAATGTTTTGATTTTGAATGATCTGTCAGCCTTTCAACTCTCTGGAACTCAGCAGCGTGCTGTCTTTGCTGGACTTATAAAGAAAATGATTGCAACCCGTTGGAAACCACATCCCGACCTGTTTATCCACACATGAACCATTTCCTACTTGGATGTGGTGTATATGGAGCTTTCGAAAGAGTGCATCAATGGAGTGCCAGGAAGAACTCTGGACACTTGGGTGAACATTGCTGAGGCTGTGAAGTCCAGGTTGTAATAGTAGTGTTTTGTTCCTTGTCTTGTGTCTGTCTGTGTATGTATGTTTGTGTATGTGTTTAGGTGTGTCTGTTTCTGCTTGCGTTGTTTTGCGTTGTGTAAAACTACAACACTACACCTGATCTAGCTAGACCCGAAACTAAACAACAGGCATGCTGCACACGCTTGTTTGGGCTTGCGAGACGGCCAAAGAGTAGTAACGTTACGTTTTGAGTGGATGACGAGCACGAGACGCCAATAAGAGTCTGAATGGAAAGTTTACTAATTAAAAGTTGCCAAATGGTTCCACTGACAAGACCAAAGTGATCTGTGTTTTGTCGTTGTGAACTGAGCTATCATTGCAGCACGTCCAGTCTGAAATACCACTTGATGGTCAAGCACGCAGTTGAACTCCCCCCCCCCCTCCCCCCCCCCCAAAGTAATTTTTCACCCTTTTATTGATGGACAGTGTTACATTGTGTGAGAAATTATTTACTCCAAGTGAGAATGTTACGTGTGAAATTAAACACTACAGTAGGCTATATGCCAATGTTGTTTTCAATTAAAAAAAAAACATTTGCACGAAGCAACCCAATCCACTTTTCCATGTTAATAAGAGCATTAAAATGAGAAAAAATAATGGGACAAAAAAAAATCAAGGGACATTTCGAATAGATAAAAATGTGTGATTAATTGCAAGTTAACTATAATATTAACGCAATTAATTGCGAATGTTTGTAATTAATGTTTGTAACTGTTTCTTGCTGTTTACTTTTCTAAAAATAAATAAAAAAATTGGATCACAAAAAAAGATAAATGCATTAAAGTCTGTAAATGTTTAAAGGATAGTTTTGGGAATGTAGCCATATGCTATGCTTTCTTGCCAAATGAGATGAGAAGATTGATACACTCTCATTTCCAGAGAGTTGTGTCAATTTGAACGCTCGGCAAGAAAGCGAACGACCGCGTTTCACAAAACTATTTATTTCAAGCAAGTGACAACATTTTCAATTTTATCTCGGCTTGAAAATTGTCTGCACACATGATCATTATTTGATGGTGAAAATAAATTGAAAACCAGTTTGTTAAATAAATATGTAGACTTGTTCTGCATTTTCTGCTCACCATTGTACTCGGTTGAAGTGATGGAAGAGGCTATAGAGCCATTCTCCCAGTCCCTCTCCATGTTCCTGCTAGACGCCCTGCTCAGAATAGGGAACGTCTCCATAGAGCACACAGATCCAGCCCTGGAAGACACAATTATCGGTCAATCAAATGACTACATGGGTACACAGAATGGGAAGAGATTGTGTTCTCTTCTTTTTTACACACAACACAGGAAGTCTCACCTGTATGACTCCGCCCCTGCAGAGATAACGCTATCTGCCACTGTCACTAAAGAGAGTGTCGATCCACGATGACTGCAGCTCAGATCAGCTGAAAATGAAAGAAAGGAGGATTTGGTGCTAGTTACTTTACCTAACCAAATAACACAACAAAGCATTGTTGTTTGTCCGTTCCACATTCTACTGTTTATATTTTAATAGTTTACAACTCTGTGACTCAAACAAGAAACAAAAGTTGCATAATAGGCAAGCCAACATATCGATAAAATGGATCATAAATAGTGAGAATCAGCTGCTCTAAAACTACTGATAGATGAGTGTGAGTAGTATCAAATTCACAGCTGAATCCTCTGGGCTTTGTCACATAAACAATTTGTATGGACTGTGTTATGTATATTGATATCACATCATGCAGAGCAGGTTAGAAGGTTCACCTCCCCCGCAGCCTGCTGCTGAGCCCTGGGCTTTGATCAACATGGATGGCGTTAAAGAATTACCTGCATAAAACACATGTACACACTAAGAGGATGACAAGAAATGTGAACTAAACAGAAAATACATGTCCACACGCAGCCTGTCAGCAAGTAGACAAAGGCACCGCTTTAAGCTGACAAACAACAAAAAGACAACATGTAGCACTGAAATAGACAAACATCTACGCTGCTTAAGTACAGTAAAAAGTATTCTTACGTGTGGTGGATGCTTTGGAGAGGCTGTTGGAGTCTTCACGGTGCAGTGATTTAGGCCTGCTCCTGCGGGATTTAGTTCGTGGGCGAGGCTTGACTAGACCTTGCTCTTCCATCAACGCTTCCTGCTTCCTCTGCAAGTATTCCTGCTTAATTATCTCTCGTCGTGCCTTCTCTTCCTCCTTACGAACACGGTCCTCTTCTGCCTTGCGCCTTAAAGTTAAGACAGACAGAATTTAACTGCACCCCTGCACATGTACCTGCAGACAATTCCTTATCCTTAGAATTGATGTAAGTGTGTGACACAAGAACGTACCTGGCCTCATCACGTTTGACCTCAATCTCGACTTCTTGCTGCTGTTTGCGTAGTCTAGCCTCTTCAGCTTTGCGTTGCTGTTTGAGGAGGAAGGCGGCACGACGTTTCGCCATTTCATCCTCTGCTTTCTCTTCATCCTGGAAGACAAGATTTATTGTATTTTATTTAGTCTGTTTTTTGACCAAAAACTTGGGGAGACCCTTTAGTCTTTTAGGCTTTTGGCCTCCCTTGCATCTTTTGTTTTTATATTGTTCTGTTAATGTTCTTTTTATGTGCTAACTAAAGAGAAAGAAAGAAAAAAATAAGAAAGGGTGATTACCATTGAATTCCTAATTATGCTTCTCAGAAGATACTCTTATTATTCCAATCATCATCATCAAGTTAGACACCCAAGAATTTTACCTTAAAGAAGAAACCTAGCGCATTCTTCGGCTCGCCATCTGCCATGCAGTCTGTAACGTCTGCACTTTCATTCTCCAGTGGATCCTTAAGCTCTGATAGGTCCACCTTGATCAGTTGACCCTTGACCCTGGCATTCTCATCTCCACTCACAGCGTCTAACTCTAAGTTGGTAACGTTGTTCTCCTCTTGTTCTGCAGCCTGTGAGGGAGACATCAATGTATTGTCCAGGAAGCACCCAGATCCCTCACCACTGCTTTTTCGGTCAAGGTCATTGGGGACTCTGAAGGTGGTATTTCTCTGAATGCTTCTCTCTAGCCTGGAGCTTTCAGCAATACCTCTGTCCTGGAATCTACTAGAATTGTCGCTGCACTCCAGGGACTGAGTATTAGACTTGACAGAAGTCATCTTGCTGTTCTCTTTACTTATTTTTTGCTCCGAGGCTTTGCTGCGTTGGCTGGAGCTAAGCTTGGGAGGACGGCGAGCAGGGGCATTGTTGCTGCCACTGATGTCTACAAAGTGAACTTCAAAAGATCTGGAGTCTGAGGTAGAGGGTGTTGATTGTGTTGTGTCAGGGGTTATGCCAGGGCTGGATTCTACACGTTCTGGAGGTGATGCCACACGACACATCGCTAGTTCTGGAGGTGACCCCACACGTTTCATTAGCGGCTCTGGGGGTGAGACAACACACTTCATCAGCCGGTCTTGTTGTAAAGACAGCTGCATCATCTGCTGCTGAATGGAGCTAATAGCGTCATTGAGAAGGTCTATGGAGTGGGAGCACTCATTTAAGTCTGGTTCCGCCCCATTATCCTGGGACAGAGTGTTTAACCTGTTGTTTCTGTTCATCTGTGCTCCTTCTGTTTTACCTGTCTTTACCTGCACCTTCAGGGCATCAAGACAGGAGTCATCCTTGCATGACTGGGTCTTCACCTTACTCCTGTCAGCTAGTTCTGATGATTCCTGGTAGTGTTTTATCGGCAGGGGAAGTGTGTCACTCTTCCCTCCGCCCTTCTTAACAATGTTCAAAAACGCAGCTTTCCCTAGCTTTAGTCGCTGTCGTGCTGATAGCGTCTCCATCTTCTTCTTCTGATGCTCAATAGCACGTCTTTGCTCTTCTAGCTGCATGTGAAGTTGCAGCAGCTCTGAAGGCACTACTGGGGGACTCACCACCAAATTCCTCCCCAACACAGAACTAGGCTCCTTACCGAGCCAGCCGGAGGTGCAGTCACTCCTCAGTTGCCAAGGGGGACAGGGGGCAATCTCAGAACCATCTGGTGTGGTCTTCTGAGAGCTGCTGGTACTTGAGAATCCATCACGGAGGCCAAGTTTAAGGAGCTTTCTCTCTGCAAAGCTGGTCATCTTGACACTGGTGCTGCCTGAAGCGCTGCAGCTGCTCGCCCACGATATGGTGCTGAGGCAAGGGCTAGAGCGTCCACTGCCGCCTTCCTTATCATCCCGTTCACTAACCTTCGAGTCTTCTCTAAGTTTAGCTGACTCACCTTCTGCCCATCCACATTCACACACCTCCCCCTCCTCTAAGTATTTTCTATTTCCTGTCTTCACAACCTCTTTAGGCAGCTCCATATTATCTTCCTCATCATCTTCCTCAAGGTCTGCAATGTCAGAGTCTGAATCATACCCTACCTCCAGCGCAGTAGAGTTAGGACTATAGTAGTCTGGCTCTCCTGACGAATGAAGGAAAAAGCCAGGGGACTGTCTCTTTTCAGACTGAGAGATGTCTGCCGAGCCCTCTGTGGGTGGCCTGAGAGAGCTAGGGAGTGATTCTGCCACAGGTATGGGTGTAAAGGTACATCTGTTTGACTCAGCCGCTGGGGCTTTTCGCTGTGAAGTGCTTGGGACATTTGTGGCTGCTTTCCCAGCACCTCCTGCCGCTCTACAGCGACTCTCGCCGCTCTCCTCTTCCTTGTTCAGGCTGATGCTCTTCTCTTTGGCTGGCTTAATGATCGCGGGCATCAAAGGCTCCAAATAGTAACTGTCTGCTGAATGGCCGGGAGTAAACAGACCTGTTTCAAGGCGCGGTGAGCAACGAGTATTAGAAACCCTTGAGGTGGAGGCTGCACTCTGGATTTCCAGCTCATCCTGCTCCATGTCACTCCCAAGTCGACGCCGAGAAAATGCAGAAGGGTGAATTACAGCAACAAGTTCCTCCTCTTCTATTTCCTCCTCCTCATCCTCTATGCGCATGTGACTAAGCAGGCTTTGACCACTGAGTCTGTGTGTTGGCAGTTGAGGACCTGACCCCAGGATGTGTTTCGGGGTTATACTCAATATATTGGAGGCCAGGCTGTCTTTGCTGATGGAGCGGGCAAGGCTGATACTGTCTGCATCTACCTCCAGAGGATAATGCAGGGCGTAGGGCACTGGCTGGGATAAAGGCCTGGACAGGCAGACAGAAAGAAATATGATTCATGTAAGCTGTATGTATTGTCATGGAACAACAATTATCTGTTTATCTGTACATGCTGATACATTAACTGTCAGTACAGTAATTGTGAATGTTGTAATCACGCTGCTCACCTCGGCCTCCTCTCTGGCCAGGCCAGTATTGAGCCCTGATGCTCCCGTGTCAGAGTGTTTGACGTTTTTCCCAGCTCTGTACAAAGAAAATATGATCTGTATTACAAAAAGGACTGTGGGCAAAATTAATTTTTTTATTTAATTTTAATAATCTCTACTTGGGAAATGATTTCTTTAGATAAAATATGAAACGGTCTTCAAAAATTCCACTAAAACGCTTTAATTAATCAGTAGCTTTTTAGTTTTGTTGGAATTAAATATTCAAACAAGAAAATATCACAAATTAGGTGCATTTCACCATCAAAGAACAATCTGCTGCAAGGAGCCTGAGTAAATATTTTTTTATATTACCTGAAGTGCTCTCTTCAGCCACTTTCTGTTGTCTCTGTCTCAGGGGCAGTAAAGACTGAGGTGGGCTTATGGAGCTCGGTTTAGTGCTGTAAGGTAAAGACAGAAAGGATTGCGTTTTAATGTCAAATCTGGTTTGATTTTAGCTTCTGAAATGTTGCTTTCCTAAAGCTCATCATTGCTATGATATCTCTGATGGTAAAATGACCAAAACTACACTAATGTTCATGTAATAATTAAAATATTTGGGGAGATGCTACCATAAGTTATATATGGAGGCATTTATAATATTGCGGTTAAAGTGCTTTGGTGTGTGTTCTACTTATTTAAATGTGCAATACAGTCCCAGTACATGAATTAGTAAACCTGTGACCTGAAATTAAAACTATTTGTGTGTGATGTTACTAAAAAACAGTACTTAGTTACTTACTTAGCTACTGGATATTACCTGAGGTCAGGACTCTGGGATGTGGTCAACATGTCAGCAGAGTTTGATGATGTCAGGAAACTACGTTTGGTGATGTTGGAGATGGGAATATGGGATCGTGAACTCTTGGGCTGCAGAAGCAATCTCACTAGAAAAATTGATTGATGTAGATATTAACCATAAGAAGATATCCTAACATCGTATGCCATTGTTTATATCAGCTACTAGCAGTTTGATAAATAACAAACTAACATATCAAAGTAGAGAGTGTGTTATACCATCTCGGATTTCATGAAGGTCCCTTGGCTGGACAAACTCTGGCTTCACATTCTCAAACCACCAGAAGAGCTCAGCAATGAAGACCATCACATTATTCTGCAAGACACAATGATCACATTCAACGTCAATCGGAAGACATTACAATATTTTTCTGGTTGTAAACTGTTTTGGGGCTCACCTTTAATACTGGTGGAGAATACAATATATCCTCAGGCTTCAGATAGAAGCATTTTTCCAGGTATTCATTACAAAACTCCTGTAGTAGCTGGATGTTGTACACACAGTCTGCTATGGAGGGAACCTCTTTCAGACAGATATCTGCACAGAACAATCAAGAAGTCAATACTCTAAGTGTAAAACTATATACTGTAACCCCTACTTTCCACCGGGTGCGTCTGCACTGCATTCCAGAGGCGCTGTGACCCTTGCAAGCAATTAGTGTCAATGCTTGATATTCCAACAGCTGCACCACGGCATATCCCAGAAGAGTGCGTGAAGCGACTCTGGGCTCTGCTAAATATATAGTGAGGGGAAAAAGTTTTTGATGCCCTGCTGATTTTGTACATTTGCCCACTGACAAAGAAATGATCAATCTATAATTTTAATGGGAGATTTATTTGAACAGTAAGAGACAGAATATCAACAACAAAAATCCAGAAAAACGCATGTCAGAAATGTTATAAATTGATTTGCATTTTAATGAGGGAAATATGTATTTCACCCCTCTGCAAAACATGACTTAGTCCTTGGTGGCAAAACCCTTGTTGGCAACTACAGAGGTCAGACATTTCTTGTAGTTGGCCATCAGGTTTGCACACTTCTCAGGAAGGATTTTGTCCCACTCCTCTTTGCAGATCTTCTCCAAGCTTCATTTTGGTCTCATCTGACCACAACACTTTCACCCAGCTGTCCTCTGAATCATTCAGATGTTCATTGGCAAACTTCAGACGGGCATGTATATGTGCTTTCTTGAGCATTGGGACCTTGCAGGCACTGCAGGATTTCAGTCCTTTACGGCGTAGTGTGTTACCATTGTTTTCTTGGTGACTATGGTCCCAGCTGCCTTGAGATGATTGGCAAGATCTTCCTGTGTAGTTCTGGGCTGATTCCTCACTGTTCTCAGGATCAGTGCAACTCCCCGAGGTGAGCTCTTGCATGGAGCCCCAGGTCGAGGGAGATTGACAGTTCTTTTGTGTTTCTTCCATTTGCCACAAATCTCACCAACTGTTGTCACCTTCTCAACAAGCTGCTTGGGAATGGTCTTGTAGCCTATTCCAGACTTGTGTAGGTCAACAATTTTGTCCCTTGTCTTATCTTATTATCTTATCTTATCCTTGGAGAGCTCTGTGGTCTTGGCCATGTTGGAGAGTTTGGAATATGATTGATTGATTGCTTCTGTGGACAGGTGTCTTTTATACAGGTAACAAACTGAGATTAGGAGCACTCTCTTTAAGAGTTTGTCCTAATCTCAGCTCGTTACTTGTATAAAAGACACCTGGGAGCCAGAAATCTTTCTGATTGAGAGGGGGTCAAATACTTATTTCCCTCATTGAAATGCAAATCAATTTATAACATTTTTGACATGAATGTTTTTGGATTGTCTTGTTGTTCTCCTATCTCTCACTGTTCAAATATATCTACCATTAAAATAACAGACTGATCATTTCTTTGTCAGTGGGCAAACGTACAAAATCAGCAGGGGATCAAATACCTTTTTCCCTCACTGTATGCGGCAGGTCTAGACATCAAGGCGCTCCACTTCTGAAACGCTTCCGGTGTGGTATTGCGTGTGCAGAGGACAGAACAAAACCATGGCGCAGCCTGAACAAAACTCAGACGCACCCGGTGGAGAATCACAGATATAGTTGTAGTAGTAGGTGGTAGATAGAATTTTTTTTTAAATGTATTTCTTTTGAGAGACCTTCAAGAAAATGTATGGCATTTTGAGAGATACACAACATGAGATTGTTATTGATCTACTCATATAACCCTCTGCAAGAAAAAGTATGAGTAATTGTCAAAACTATTCTTTTAAAGCATCATATAACCTTGGGCAACAGAGTGGTAGATTGTGGCTCCAGGGAGTGAACACGAATAACTACAGTCTCTTGTTTACCTTGCACAGCAGTTAAATTCTCTCAATATCTCAAAATCACGTGAGAATAGCCAGATCACACATCACACAAAAATCCATCGTGTCAAGCTTCAAGTAATGCATTTGTGTCCAAAAAGCAGCGGAACGAACCAATCAGCATTCAGTGAGGAGCTACGGGCGTAGGTGTGTGTGTGTGTGCATGTGTGTGACGGCTGTTTAACAATGGCGGACGCGATGGACAAATGGTTCATCCAATGACCTGCCAAGTATCTTTTGAAAGTGCTTGCCCTTTTCCAAACAGTTTCCAATGACGGCTTTTGAGTTGGTTCTGTGTGACAAACCTTCTGGCACGTTAGGTAAGTGTCTAAATATTCTACCTTTCTTCAGCGGATCTAGCAGTCCAGTGTTCCCATACCTTCCAGTCTAATAAGTTCTGGGCAATAGAAGTGGATCAGAGCTAGCAGAGCCATGCCGTCACACACATCCTTCAACAGGTCGTCCACCAGAGGGAAGTGCTGAAGTGTCCGACCTGACAGGTGATCTCTCCGATAACGCACCTACACACGAAGAGAGGGTACAAGTTTAAACAAAATACACCAATTTATCTAATTAGAACACTTAGTCACATGCTCACACACAAAAACAACATTTCTCACTTTGCAAATTATTCTCTGGCTCTTTTTAACACACGTACTGTAGAGTATGTATCTTTAACTAGCATTCAGTGCTTGAGTTTGGCTAAATATTTTTTTTTTGAGAAGCACCTTGTGCATCTGAAATGTCATGTTGTACAATAATGTGTGCCTTCACTCAGGATGGCAAACACTTCAAGTAAAACTGGGTTTAGTAGTTGGTGGGAGTTCAGGGTGAAATAAAGAAAAGGGTCAATGGTGAGTATATTACCAAGCGGGAGAACTCCACAGGGTCCAATAAACAGTTGGCCAGAGCATGCACTATATCAGGCTGGTGAGGAAAAAAATGAAAATGATTGGGAGGAAGTTAAACAGTGTATACTGTTTTTTTTTCTCAACCTGGGCCCTATCTCAGGTTTCACTCTCCACACCATTTCCTTTGGACAAAAAGTCACGTCCTGAGATCGATAATGTTGTCAGACACTTTCAACAGTCTGAGCCTGTCAGGAGCAAAAAAGATCACTTTTCTTGGACAAAAAGCAATATCCTACAATTGCCCCATTAGGTTACATTGTAGCTCAGTTTGCGCCGGCCCTTCATTGGGATCTCGCTCAGTTTTGGACCAGATTCAAAGATTTTTGGTCACATCACTCTATCAGACACAAATGCATGGGGAAATAGGGTCCAGGTTGAAAAAAGCCATGACTGGATAAGTGGACACTGGACAGGTTGCTTTATGGGAACAGTGAGCTACTGCCTGGTAGTTCACTCATCTTTGTTGAATAAAAAGAAACTAAAATTAAAAATAAAATAAATAAATAAAAAGAAAGTGAAGAAAGGTAAAGTGATGTGTGGATGTTTTGATGGAGGGAAGGTGATGAATTTGAACGCTCAGCTGACCATTGAAGGAATTTCAAAAGGGTTTCATGCAAAATAAAAAATCTTATGATGTTATGAAAATAGAATTTTATGAGCTTTCTGTTTCTGCCTTTTCCACCTAGGGGCACTGTGGCATATTCATTGTACACAACACTATTTACACACCACTGCGTTGGCTCCTTTTTGTGCTGTCTGATCTTACACTGAAACACACACACACACACACACACACACACACACACACGCACACGCACACGCACACACGCTTACCTCAGACAGACACACATTTGCACAGAAGATTGCTAGCGGTAACACTTACAGGTACAAGCTTCCAGTACCATTTGGAGGGAGACTAGTATCCAAGAGGCAGGGAGAGGAAAGGAAAGTTTGGGGAGACACAAACAGGAAGAGCAGCAGACAGGTCAAGGGTCATATACAGTGACAAGGAATCAGATTATCTCCTGTTTCCATGAAGACAGATCTGATCTTAAAGAAAACTGGAAAGGGTAAGGCAGAAAAGAGGAATACAACCAGAGCTGTTTACATTGTAATTTAAAGTTCCATGAGTCCTATTACGCTTTGTGTGGCCAATTATTTCAAACTAATGCAAACATTTTACAGAAGCAGCCCAACAAAACCCTGGGTTTACACTACCAATGTGCCTTTTCTGACTGATTGATAGGAACCAAAGCAAAGTGCAGAGGTTTTCAAACTGTGAGGCACATCTCCCCAGAGGGGCGTGGTAGAGTTAAAGGGCGTGCAGAGTCCTAACTCAGTCAAATATGAACACCAATTCCAATTCCCAAGAAAATCATTAACTTGCCGGAGAATCTTGTTTTTGAGTTTTCTACAGTATCAAAGTAATCCAGTAATAGCTATCTGTCCATCCATGGGTACATTGCAAACAGGAACTCCTTATAGCTCATTTAGCAAAGCTAACTAGCTGATTCCATGGCAATATTTGACATTCCTGTTTACATCAGCCGAAGCCCCCAAATTATGGGAACTGTAGTTCCAAAACAACAGCTCAGTAACTACATTAATGTTAACTTTTTGTATGTTATACTATCAATATTTTGACACTCTCCTCCGTCCAGTAACATACTTGCCCTGTAAGAAAAACCTGTGGAAATAAACAGTCAACAAATTAAAATTGCACCCGGGGTGTTGTTGTTGGAGGGGTGTCTCAAATTTTGGAAGGTGTTCTGTTTTAATCTGTCATAAGAAGGTGATGTGAGGTAGTCATCAGATCACAATGCAAGCACGATCCAATGACTAAACCTCCACGCCCGACAGTTAATGCATCCAGTGAGGAAAGGGTGCATGCATGTAAAATCTCTGCCAGACAGACAATAAACAAAGGTAACTAAATCAAGAAAAACACTATACAACGAAGAGGAAGCTTTTTTTCAGAGGCAGTAAAGGAAGTGAGAAAGTGACAGACAAAGAGAGTGTGAGACACACAAGCTGTTACCTTCTGGTGGCTGGGTGACTCCATCAAATGCTGCTTCATTTTCAGCTCTTTCTCCATGATCTCCCTCATCTTTATGTTCACCTGTAGCGACACATATACTGTAGGTCAACACAGTTAGAAGACACACATTTCAAACATTATCATCCATGTATGGTTCTTACTTTGTTGATCCAGAAGACCATTGCGTCTTCCAGATCAAAAGGCAGCTCCTTGGAGGCACTGAAGTTCGAGAAACGCTTGACACTGGACACCACCTTCTCTATGCTGATCATCTCCACTATATAGGCCATCATCAGGGCATCAATAAGGTGGATGTGGGAGCTCTGGAAGTATACAGATTTTGCTGATTGGATTGCATACCAGTATATAATTCATTGTTAATAGTAGATACAATACATATGTGTGCTTTTCTATTAAAGATAAAGCTGATTTTGCAATCACAAGAGGTAAGAGTTGCTCCATCACTGAGTTGGCATGGAAACAGGGCGGAACTTTCTAACTGAAACATTCAGAGTTCTAAAAGCCAAATCCCAACAGCCTACACATGAAATGACCACTACTGGATGCCATTTTGTTATGACTCACACACTGTTTTCTATTGGTAGAAAAAGCTAGAGCTAAGGGTAAGCTAAAGCTGTACAAAATCATTCAACATTCAATGTTTCAACTCATTCCCAAACAAAGAATCTTGAGTAACATTTTCACAGCAGGACTTTTACTTAATATTTTTACAGTGTGGTAATAGTACTCTTATATAAGTAAAGGATCGAAATACTCCTTCCAACTCTGTCCATAACCAGGCTTAAAGTTAAGGAACCCACCATCTTGATGGGAGTTGCACTGAGATCCAGATCAGAGACAGGTGTGTTGTCTATTTTCAGGACAAAGGTGCCTTTCCTGGACAGGGCCTGGATGACACACTGGTGACTTTGGAGTGAGGTAGCCTGCTCAGCGTGCAGGATGAGCCCACACACACGGCAGTAGAGCTCTCCAGACAGCATTAGGCAAATGACAAGGGGCTTGATGTGTTCTTGGTCATACTGGTCGGTATAAAAGGGGTCCCGCAGGTCTGCAGGGATGTGATCTAGAAAGGATGACAAGCATACATGTATTATCAAATTAATGTCTACTAGATCTGACATTCAGGGTTAGCCAATGTGCTATTTACCTCTTAAAGTTGTATAAAGTCACAAATCACAGCATACATGCACATTCAAACTATTTCTGTAAGCACACATGTCCAAATCCTCGCCATGTTACGATGTTGAGAGCCTACCAGGACACATTCAAGGTATTAGATCAGTGCATGAGGAAAGCATTGAGACAAAGTCAGTGGTTATACAGCATGCCAAGCTGGCAACACTGAAGGCCCATAGGTGGGCTGGAGGCTTTAAGCCAATGAGCTAACAGGACTTAGTGGCGATACTTAAGCTGATGGTGTTGTCCCAGCCTGCAGGGTGTTTTGCTGCTCATGGTCACAGACGTGGGACAGCTATTTTTATATGCCTTGGGCATGTTAATCCAGAGTTAAGGCCCGGAGCGTTCAAGAAATTTAGCTTCCAGCACTTTCTGAGTAGATTTAGGGATGTATAAAGAGTAAGAGTTAGCAACTGGTGTTCTAATGCATATGATGAGGACAAAAGAAAAAAGAGGTGAGAAATTGGAATTAAATTGACATTAAGAAAGATTTCCAAAATTAATAATTATATAATAATAATAATTGTACACAGTACTATAATATTACTGATTTATCTGAATTAAAATACCCCCTTTAAATTGAGATTTTTTGGTTTGTTTTACAAAATGGGTCTTATTTTAATTGTTTTGTCCATCACAGTATTGATAACATTTTATCATCCAGGTAAATCGTAGAGATTTAGAGGCATGCCCATTTCAATTAACAAATCTTTAAGGAATACTTCAACATTGTGAAAAATGCGCTTATTCCCTTTATGAAAAAAATAAAAGATCAATGCTACTCTCATGTCTTTACACTAAGTATGAAGCTACAGCCAGCAGCTGATTAGCATAACACAAATGGTCACAACTTGTTATTTCATCACAGAGTAAAAAAACAAGTAAACATGTTAAATAGTGAACTTTGAGGTGCTAATAGGTGGATTCTTTCAACCTTTGGTGAGAGCCAGGTTAACTCTACCCCCCTGCTTCCAGTCGTAATCATAGACAGTATAATAAATAGACACAGCGACGTCATAGACTTCAACAGACACCAGCGGAAGTAAATTAGAAACACTTCTCTGGGGATGGCTGAGCGTACTGCACAGCCTCAAACTGAGCTTGACGACGTAGATTTGACGTGAGCAACCTGTCTAAAAGTTGTAACTCTTCTGGTAGCTGTGCCAAAAGAAATCTCTCTGTGGATAAATGTTACTTCATATGAATTCACTTGCCACATACCGAAGTATTTCCAGTCTATCAAAATGTTGCTGAAATATTTGGTTCCAAAGCTTTCATGGACTCTCTATGGGCTTCTCCCTGCCTCCATGTCCCCCCCCCCCCCGGATTGCCTGCAAGCTTCTTCTGTCTATACGGAAATGTTTCTACTGTGCGACAGAAAGTCCTGTGGTTAAGACACAATCGTTAGGTTATTTTTACAAAAACAGCTGCTGCGGGGCCATAACATGAGATACAAGGTGATGGTCTTTAAACGCTTTGGATGTAAAGTCATTCACTGTCAAAGTGACGCCAAAATGAATGGCTGCCAATGGAATTCTAACAGAAGGTGATGGCTTGTTAGCCTTAGAATTTTCCCATAGGAGGTATGCTTTCCGGATGCTCACTTACTCCCTTGGTCTTTATGCTAAGCTAGGCTAACCACTTGGTCTAGCTTCTTAGTGAATGGATCAAGCGTCAAAGTAAATGCACAGACATAAAAAAAGTGGTATCATTCTTCTAAACTCTTTGCAAGCTACATAGGCAACCAGCCAACATATATGCAACAACCATTAGATAGTGCTGAGTTACTTCAATTTTGCAAAACACACCATTTTATAATGCATAATGGTCACTTTGTATACATTCACTATTGGTTTCACTATGAAAATTAAGGGCTCATTGGTAACATGTTTACTCCTTTTCTGATTGTCTTTTTGCTTGTGTTGCTGTTGTCATGCTGTGTCTGTCACAAGTCTCAAGATCTTAGCAATGACACTCATGAATGAAATTGTATCTTAAATGATGCAAATCAATTCCAAAACCAAAAAATAAGAGGTTGGCTATAAAATACACACATTTAAAAAGAGTAAAAACGATACTTGGATCCACATTTAACAACATAACAACAATCTTTTCTCATTTAGCTTTCCATTAGAACCCAGCTGACTGGAATGAACAGACAAAATTTAAAAATAAAAAATCTGAGTAAAACACACAGACACACACAGACACACACACACACGGCTCAGATCAGTGATGCAGCCCACTTTGAATACTTTAGCTTTCTCTTTCACAACAGACTGCTTGCTTGGCACAGTCTACCTTCAGTATGTTTCTCACTCTGTGCTGCCATATGGGCATGATAATCCAAGATCATGTCAGAAAATGCTCATTATACATCCCTCCAGGTCTGTCTTGACAACACAACAATAGCACAACAACAGCACATCTTGTATGTCTCTACTTCCGGGAGATTTTCAAACAAATCTCTCTTCACCCTGCCACTTCCTCAGCCTCAGCTGGCCCAGAATTACCCCTAATCATTCATGGTTGCTGTGGAGATGGTGATGGGGAATGCCAACATGGCTGAAGATGGGGGCTGGGTTGCTGTTCCATCCCCTCGCCAAGGCCTGCTCATTGAATCGTTTTATGGTCCCTGACATCAGAAGGTCTGTGAGTGGCTTGGGGATTTGGAGGGGGAGGAAGGAGCTCCTCTTCTAATCCTAGATGCTAATACTTTTTACATATTTATCATCCACCTGATCCAACTGTTAAAGCCCACCCGGGTGTGCATGTGTGTGTGGCGGTTGGGTGGTGGAGGGGGTGGGGTGGGGTCAAGAGGAAGGAGTGCAGGGAAAGCCTTTGTTCCTATTCTTTCAGCCACAAGGTCAGATTGATCAGCAGCGATCTTGCTGACAGTCAGGGCAGGGCTGTCAGACTCTGGGCTCTGCAGGGGAAAACTATTCTCTCCAATATGAACGCTTAATGGAGAATCCAGTAAATCTGTCTAGTCACATTCATTAAATGTATTGTTAGCAAACAGAAAATATGTTTGAATTTCATCAAAATGAAAACAGAATATTTATCCTCTAGATATATAATGTATAATATTCTCTAGAATATGTATTTCAGTATTGTATTTTAAATGATTGTACCTTATATGTTGGCTAATGATGTTGTTACCATTTTAACATCCAACAATAATTCTAAGAACCTTATTTTTGATAATAAACCAAAAGAACGAGGGTCTCTTATCAGAAATAAAGTAAAGAAAAAACAACAGCCAACAAATAGACAGTGTTGGACAAAGACACAAGCCTTCAGGTCCAAATCCCGTTAAACACTTAAACATGTGACTGGATGTTTGGACTGTCACACCACCAGCACACACACACACACGCAGACAACACAGTCCTCCCAGCACTGCTATGTTGGTTGTTTTGCCTTCTAATCTAATAAGACTGTTTTGGTTGTTTTGACCACCACACTGACTATCAATGACCAGGGATTGTATCACAGTAAACAAAGATAAAATGGACACACCGTACATAAACTCGAAATGTTGTTACTGAAACGTTTTGGGCTGTTTATTATGGATATTATAGGATTAATGAGAATATAGCATTTTTCGGCTTTTTAAGTAGTTATACACATTTTGATGTAGTAAGAATAGGTGTCATTGGGCATTTTGCCCAAATGCTGCTATAATTCACCACTATGTAGCAAAGAACAGATTACCTATAATATATTCATAATCTCTAGTTAGTTCGCTTTCTCACAGTATCATAGCCTGTTAACCAACATTTTTAATTCCTCCCTAAACCTAAATCCCATATCAGCTTTGGCACTGCATCATTGTGATGGTAACGCGGAATAAGCCAGCATTAGTCAGTAAGACGTAAAACATCAAACCTCTCAATGGTACCAGACCTGACTAAAATGCACCAACCCATATTATGTAACGGGTATCTGCAATGACGTTACTTTGTTACTATCATTATCAAATTCAGTGTTTCTGTTATATTCATTCAATCATCAATTGGCAAGACTACATGTACTGCTCCGTAACAAACTGTATTAACCTGTAAAAGTTATGATAACTGGCAATGCTTACACGGTCCAGGTAGGGTAGTTAGTGCAAGATCTCAGTCTCTTGCTGAAAAGGGTTCCTAAGTGCCCCTGGCACACTGTGGCATCAGCAGGAGCCGATCAGATTAAGGGAAGCAGAGAGCTTGATGTGGGAATAGCTTGTAGTTGGGGTTTATTATGGGCATCTGTTCTCTTTCTTGCTGAGAGGTAAAGCTTTAACCAGCAAGACAAAGCTCACGATATTTCCAACATTGGCACAATGCATATAGAGTACATTCTACATTCATTGGGAGATTGATGTGATACCAATCATAATAATATGGTGCAATGCAATTTAAATTTTGACCCTTTATTTTCAAGTACCCCAATCAGTCCTATTTACCTCACCATGCATTACAAGTTTAGAATTTTGGGCTTATCTTCCCCTCTCATAGTCAATGTACCGAGTCATCCACTGCAAAACAGGAGTCAGCACTGCAACACTTAAACTACAGTATGTCTCGCTCATAAAATGGATATGAGGACAAAGAGTTTTCCTTTACTGAATGATGTCTGTGTCTCCTTCCAAATGCCTCATTGTTGTACTGACAATACAATCACAGACACTAGTAAGCTCGTAGGAACAGTAGTTGAACTCCTGCTCACACTCCCCAGAGAGCAATCAGTGAGTGACACAAAAACCTACATTCAAGAAGTCCTTTCTAGACATTTACTTACAGCCCGGCCATGTAGCGCACTCATTTTTAATGTTTTAGTAGACGTCATCGTCAGAGATGGCGAGGCTAGTGACCCGTGGGTAAAAGACTCAATAACAGGATGATAGTGAGATGTCGGCCTTAGTCTTCACTCACTAACATAAAGCTCTGGACTGTTGCTATGCTGCTGTCTTTTCCTCAAGAAATCTGTTTACATTTTTTACAGTGAAAAGAACCAGAAAAAAAATCAAATCTGAATGATACTCAATAACTTTGTGACTATATTTATAGATTATAAATCTATCAGTGTAAATAGGAAGGTTGTCAATACATTAATATATTATTTATGGAGTAGGAGCTAAAGATGTTGATAAAATGTGTTCATATTGTCTTGGACTGAATACTGATATAAACCATATAATAACCACGCTATTTCTAAATCCCTTTATGCATTTGACTGCATTATCTGCTGTGATTAATTAAATTGATTCCTGCAGTGTTATATTGCAGAGGGGGGCCACCATTAAAACAAAGAGCACAGACTTTTCACAAAGCACCTGGCAGACATTTAATAAGTGTGACTATTGTGAGGGAAGACATCATCTACTAACTAAATTAATCTTAAGAAAAGACGCATTAAGTTATGGGCGGCTTCCTGCCTCTGCTAAACAATTTCCTAGTTAGGATAGGCCTTTAGTACTGTTATTCAGCTAGTATAACCTGTACTTTGCTACAAGGTTGCTATAATGATAGAATTAATAGAATTATTTTCATATCATATTTCAAATATAATGTTGACATCATTTAGGTCCATAAAATGCCAGAGAAAAAAGCCAATCAGGATGTGATAAAACCAAACGTAACTTCTTCATATGTCTTGTTTAATCCAACTAGTCGGAAACCTGAATACATTCAGTTTACTATCACATAAGACAATGAAAAGCAGGAAATCCCCACATTTGAGAAACTTGTATGAGGTCATTTATGGTTAAAAAGTGACTTAAACAATACATTGCGTATTAAAATGACTGTTTATTTTCTGTCAATCGACTAATCATTATTTGACTAATCTTTTCAGCTCTAATTATAACCACAACGACCCTATTGATTCTGGCCAGGAACCTTTGTTGGGTTTCATACCCGTGTCTCTCTCCGCATGCATCTACACATAATCTCTCTGATAAAAGCAAAATACAAAATAAACATTGTAATTATAACACTATTTCTAAATTCTCTTGCCCACAGTTGTAGTCAATGCATGGCTGCATGATGTACTGTGTTTTAAAATGTTTTATACCAGGCCTATAGTATATCAACTAATAATACAAGCATGCCAATGTGTTAGAAAGGCTCTTTGACAAATATATAGATATGCCAGAAAAGGAACTGATACAATTGTTCGGGCTCAATTAATAACAGGATTTTCATCCAGAAAAATGTTCATGCAGCTACAGTACAGATTCTTTATAGCACAAATACTATAGGATATGACATATGCATTTGCTGAGATATACATAAGTGAAACACTGGGCTACTAGACTGAGTATTTGCCTCAGTTCAGTTCGTGCACAGTAGCTGTTTGTTCCAATAAATAAACAAAAGAAAAGCATAATGTGACTACCATGATTCAAAAGCTCAATAGTGCGAGGAAAACACAGTGGAAGCCTTACCTATACCATAAGCTTTGGCAAACAACCAGCGGAGATTCGCGTCTATTTTAGCTCTTGCAGAGTCGTAGAGCTCGAGCGGTACGACCTGAGCCTCCATGCCTCCTCCACCGACATCATCTGCTGCTGTTGCTGCGGCTGCTGCTGCTCTCCTCCAGGTGCTGTCCCTGCCAGCAGTCACCTCCTCATCCATCCTGCAAGGAGAAACACAGAAGCATTATTGCCAGGCATAGCCGATTGCATTACACCATCGATATAAAGAACAACAACCAGGGCCTGGTCTCACTGATAGCACCTGCTCTGATGATGATGATGATGATGATGATGATGATGATGATGATGATAAATACTAAACAAAGATAGACTTACCTTGTTTACCCTGCTGATACCGTACGTGTCTCTCCTGTCAATCACCATGATTTGTATCCAATGATCATGTGTTTAAATCCCACACAAAACACCATATATATGCACAATGTTTCAGCTGATGGTAATAATGTGTTAGGTTGGAAAGAAAGAAAAACACCACCTTCGGACACAAATGAGAGCTGCTCTAGCATAATTAGCTACCAATAAGAAAATACAATATTAGCATTTTTGACAGCCGTTGTATTTTCTAGCTAGGTCCACTCGAGGTTGGATTAGGGTGACCAATGAATGACCTATGCACTATTAAGTTCATAGTATTAACGTTAGCTAGGTTAGCTAGCTGAACTGCGCGCGCACACCCACAGAATTGTGTCTGACAAACATAATACGACTCACCTCTAAGAGTGCATTAGGTGCTTTTAACAGCTCTGTGTTTGAGATGAGTTGTTAAAACGCCGACATGCTGGCCTGGTTTCAGCTAGCGCTGAAATAACAGAGGACTCCTCCCCGCCCAGAGACACAAATCTCCGGCCTCTCAGGATAAAGCTGTGGCTGGCGGCTGATGGTCCTTAATCCAATAATTAAAAAAAATCTGATTGGCAACCATCCGAAAGTCTGTTTTCGAGGAAATAATTAATGTTTAAAAGCCGGCTGGTTCATATTGAAGATGTCATCGCCTATGAGAGGACCAGCCGGTCCGGTGTCCGCAGCCCTGTTGTAGGAGCCTGTCTCTATGGGTACGACTGATATTCTGTCAGCTCGGCTGCAACATACCTGTTCACCTGCTGAGGGCGCTGTAGGTATGTGCAGCGACAGAGAGGGCTACTAACTGTGTGTGATACTGCAATACTGGCTATAAGGGCTAGAAATAGCCTACTCTGAGTATTGTACGTCCATAAAGTTGAGGGATATGGCGCTCCAAAAGGCTTTAATATCAAATTGATAAAGAAGGAAGTATGAAATAAATATGATAGATTCAAGACTAAAAAAACAATTCCTTATTTAGTCACTCAAACAACTCATTAGAATGAGTTGTACCATGCCAGTCTTTTGTTCATTACAGAAAAGTGCATTTGAATGTATGTTTAATATCATAATGGCATGTTTCCAAATGGAAGTTTTCCTTCCTTCGCACAAAAATTTCACAACCAAAATACAACTACTGCAACTGTACTACAGTAAGACACGCAACAGTAACCCACAGGCCTACAATGAATACACTACACCCTATGAAGAACATACACTACAATATGCAACATACTTTCAAATTGACTTAATAAATTCCACTTTGTTAGACAATCCCAACACAGGCTGACTGGTAGGCCTTCCTCCTCATGACTAGTTAATCAAGCATTTTGTGTGGAGTTTCCTTTTTGCTTTGTTGTGCGTTCTGATCAACACACACACACACACACACACACACACACTCACACACACACACACACACACACACACACACACACACACACACACACACACTTTCAAATATACTATCCAGAAAGTATAATACTTACAATACCCTATATGGACCTGGGGAAAGGTATCTTCATTATTACTTTAGTGGCAGCTAATGGGGATCAAAAAGAAATAAAGAATAGAGTCCTCTGGTCAGTAGCCTACCTCGGACAGCGACCCATTAATACACAGCCTGCTGCAATGCTAATCAATCAATACAGTAATACTGGTATTACAAATAATAATGTTATGTAACATAAACAGATTGAGACTGAATTACATATAAGTAATCCAGAAATTCTGTGGATGGACTATGTAATATTAAGATGTCATACATAAATCTAATTACATCCACTGCCAAAAAAAGCCCTTTTTCTCAGCTGAAACCCTGTTAAATGAAGCCTTAATCTATGGCATTTGATGTAGAGAGATGAGCATTTATGTGTAGACAGAACACCATTCTTATTTCTGTCTTTTTTATCTAAGATCCATTAACAGGTAGATTATGCAAACAAACAATGACATAACCAGCCTTTTACTGGTAACTGTTTTTTAACGAGATCCACACATATATTCAAGTCCAAAAAATGTAGCCGACATCAATTATTTTCAACAACAGCAGTTATGTTGGTACTATCAGGCTATCACCACCAGAGGGCAGCCGACACCAACGCCTGTGGTCATAGGGTGACTTTCCGTCTCATATTTGCAGACGATGCATTCAGTTTGAGGGACTACATATTAGGTGGCTACACTGTCAATCACGTATTTCAGAAAAGAAAACATAAAGGCAGCCATATCTTAATGCTTAACAGCAGCTTTTATTGAATCAAGGTCATTTTTACAAAACATTTTCAATCAGGAGATACTTCTTTGCAAACTACAATTTTGCTCGAACATTGATTTTGAATTACATCTTTTGTTAAAAACATCTCTTATCTCTGAATTAGTTTATAAAACATGACATTTAGACACCTTAAACCACACAAAGTGCAGGCAGTGTCGTTAAACACACAAACAAAGGTCCCCATTTCTTTTACAAACAATATTCTCCAACTCGAAGACATTTTTTTTTACAAGAAATCTCACAAATACGTTGTTTTTCTTAGGAAGAACAAAAATCACACTGGCACTATTTTAAACTGTGGTAAATGTAACATTTCAACTTTCTACAACGGGTCTGCAATTTAACACTTAAAAGGTTAAACACGGTAACCATAATCACTGATTTGGGATACAATATGAAATAAAGTTATCACAAATCAATTACTCAGAACCGGCCAAGACCATTGTTCAATCAAAAATAGGCTCAGGTTGATTTAGATGCATTTTCCACTCATTTTGAAAATAATCTCTCAACTCATAAGGGATATTTGTTCTGTACTTTAAGGTCTCTGTTACCTCAGATAAGTTACTCTCTCTAGTAGTTTGCCACGAAAGATAGTATACCATATATATATTTGATCATCATCTAACACAGACTCAGTGATAAGACTTAGTGAAATGTTCAGTAACAAAACCTGTCATTTAAAAAGACAAAAGGAGGTTAAAAATATAATTAATTAATACTGAAAATTTTAAAATAATCTATAAAAGTTGGAAAGAAATCTGTACAAGCATAAAGCAATGCAAATCCCAAAAATAAAATTTTGTAAAGACCAAAAGATTAAAATAAATCCAGTGAATATAGCAACACAAGACACAAATAAATAGCCAGTGTACACATCTTGGAGTCTTTTCCCCGTATACCCTCCTTTTAGACCGTTTCTAATCCTCCCATACATAACAGAACCAAAACATAAAAAAGCATAAATATAAAAGCATCTTCTTTATAGTTCAGGTCAAAAAAAGCACATAAATAAATACAAAATGACTAAAATAGTTCTTATCGTTAGTTTAAAAACTGAGAATATAAACGGAGCATCTTCAGTCTTGAGACAGGTTTGTCACTCTCTTTCTCTATGAACTTTGTATATATCTTTTTTTTCTACTGAAAAGTTTTGTCCATTTTACAAGTCTCTACTTAAACTGGTCTGGGATTAGATTCATCTGTGAATGGATACTTGTAGGCGGGCTGGAGATGCCTTCCGACCAATCGGACATGTTGGAATGTGGGGACGAGCTGGACCATTGGTCAGGGGAGCCAGGGGAGGGAGTTAGAAACGGGTGGTCAGGCACTTGCAGCTGGTGGTTAGGTGTGTTGTCCATGGGGCTAGAGTAGCTGTGCTGAGAGGGAGGGGTGAGAAATTGGTTGCCGAGAATCTGTGTCTCCTGAGGCATTACGGTGTGGATGGACATAGAGTGGCTGTTGTTTTGCTGCATGTCGGAGCCGTTCAGCTCAATGTTTGGAAAGCTCTGGTTGAGGGACTGGCCAGCTGTGGTGGAGTTGGAGTTTTGGTGCTGGAGCTGCCGCGAGTGAGCCTGCTGCATCATGTGTGCAGATCCAAGGTGGCTGGTCTGCAAATTCTGGTAGCCCATTATCTGAGACAGAGTGGCAGTGCTGACGCCATGCAGAGAACCCATCATGTTGTGGGACATTGTTGGTGCCTGGGTAAAGCCTCCTTGTTGGCCGACACCTGGGTGCATCCTGGAGATCCAGTCACACTGGCCTCCTCTGTTGCTACCTATGGATGTTTGTCCCTGACTGCTGGGGCTGGACACAGGCATGTGGGAGAGACGGAGTGGGTGAGGGTCAAATGACATACAGCCCATGTCCTTACCCATGTTCATCTGGCCCATGTGATCTCCATTGCCTTGTAGGTGATTTAGAGACATAGGTGGGGACTGCTGGAAGGGTGATGTCATGGGAGGAGAGGCCACATCAGAAAGGTAGCCATGCGGAGACTCAAGGGACTCAACCGGGGAGAGGACAGCTGACGTGTCCAGCAAGTTGCCCTTCCCATCCAGAGACTTTTTCTTCTTCATTCTATTATCTTTACCCCCGTCCTTCCCTCCTTTTCCACCAGCGCTAAGTTTTCGAACCTTCTTGACAGACAGGGTGGGCTTGAGGTTGCTAAGGTAGTCGTTGGGGGAGCAGAGAGGTGGGGAGAGGCTTGAGGTGTTTAGGGGGTCACTGTGAAGTCCGGGACTCCTAACCAAATTGTACTCATCCAGAAGGCGGACAATGTCGTAGTGCATGCGTTCCTGGGCAATATCTCTGGGCAGCTGGTCGAGATGGTCGGTGATCTCACGATTGGCAAAGTGTTCCAGAAGAACCTTAGCTGTCTCAAAGCTGCCTTCCCGGGCTGCAAGGAAGATCGGTGTTTCCTCCTAAAAAATAAATAAAATAAAAGTTAATTTACTATGTATACTACTGTAACTGTAACATGGTCAATACTTGTCACATAGCTTTATCACAGTCACATAATTTCACGTACCTTGTTGTCTTGCATGTCTTTGTTGGCACCATTTTTTAGCAGCACCATTGCCGCCTCCACATTGTTGACAGCCGCGGCCCAGTGAAGAGCAGATTTCCCTGCAGGGAGAGCAAAAAGGGTGAGGGTTGATTATGATAACAGCTCAGCACACTGGGAGGGATCTTTATGGACTGTTGAGATGATATGTTGATAAAACATTAGCTACCAGAATCATCGGTGGCGTTAGCATCGGCGTGGCAGTTGATAAGCTCTTCCACCATGCCCTCAACCGCCAATCGGGCTGCTAGAATCAGCGGTGTTGTTCCGTCGTGCATGCGGGCGTCAAGATCAGTGGCGCGGTTTCGGATTAAAATCTGCAAGGACAAAGACTTGTTTAGTTAGGTGCTTTTAAGCTGCTGGACAAAACTTTATCAGAAATCAAAGCCAGGAGAGACATGAGACTCCTGTGGAGGAAGAGGCTACCTGGAACACTCCCTGTGCATCTGCAGCCACAGCAGCGTGAAGTGGAGTGCGGCCCATGTTGTCCTGAACGTTGGCATCAGCGCTGGACTCCAGGAGACGTTTGGCAGCATCAGAGCGGGCGTAGCGAGCCGCCAGGTGGAGGGCAGTCTCGCCTGTGCGGTCAGTCTGGTTGTGGAGGTTGGCGCCTTGGTAAATGAAGTCTGAGATGATTTCTGCTGATGGATCCTCTTCTTCTTCACTGGTACCAGTCTCTAGTCCTCCACCGCTGCAAGAGGCGATCATCAGGGGAGTGAAACCATCTGAAAGAGGACGGAGATTATCATAATGAGTACCCAGGCACTTGTCTCTCATTGTTCACAGAACATTATAACATCTTTCAAGAGGTTTTCATGATATTCCGTAAATCATCCAATAAACAGTGTACACACCTGGTCCTCTGACATTCACATCCATGCAGTCATTCTCTATCTCTCCCTGAGGCGGGGTAGGAGCAATAGATGCAATACGCAGGTCAGCTGCATCCAGATGCTGCTGTGTCCATTTCCTGTGGTCAGTATGGTCACTTAAATCCAACATGGCCTGCTCCTCCAACTGTAAGACATACCAATTGTCAAAACGTCAGCATCGGTAGCACACATGAAAAGGGTTGGAAATAGATAATATATATTATATTAGATAATATATTTAGACAGGAGCAGACTTTTCTTACCCTGAAGCGCCTGCAGTCTGGATCCTCATCATCCCATTCATTTTGATTGTCATCCATAAGATTGATGTCTGAGTTTTTCATGGGCCTGTTGAAAAGAGGAAGCATGTTAGAGTAGTACAAAAGACACACGATAATGTCTGCTGGCAGTCAAGTCTAAGAAAATACCCAGCTGCAGGTAGACTAAAAAGCATTGCTGCCTTCACATTCCATTTTGAAAATGTCCTTGCCTCAATCCAACAGAATCCTCTCCCAATGGCTCTCTGCGTTTCTTTTTGCTAGGCTCTGACGTTTTGAATCCCTCAGGTAACCAGAGCTGGCCGTGCTCTCGTCGCCTCTTACGGGACACCAGAACACCAAGGCAGATGAAACCCAAAGCAGCCAAACCGAGGAAGACTATGTACATGGGGTAGAGCTCTGAACTGGAGGGAGTAGGCCTCACACCTGGTAAGATAGTCAAAGCCATTGTGTGTTACTTACAGTGTTTTTAATATAACAAGTTGAATATATATTCAAAAGGCTGGAGATGAGGTACTTACTGGTGACAGCTTCAATATAGGGAACATTGAGATTCCCGCTGGTGGCCAGTGCTCCAAGGAACGCAGCTACATCTGTGGCACTCTGGAAGCATTCACTAGACTGCTGGTAACACTGACGGTTGTCAATCTCCAGGTACACCACAGACCTACGTGCAGAAATGGATGCAAACATTCATATTCAATACTTATGTAACCCAAATACAAGTCATTATAGATACGTTCTGCTAATGAAAACACATACAAAATTGTGACTTATTTGTGGTACCTACCCTTTGACTTGCACAGGATCAAGCTCTCTGCGTTTTCGAGGGCTGACCATGGCAGACACGCTTTCCTTCACTTGACCCAACACATTGACTGGCATTGAAGCCCACTCGGGCCAGCCATCTGTGGAGCGCTTCAGCACTTTATGTTTAACAAGGTCCTGTTCATTGCCATAGTATGGGAAGATCATTGGTTCTCCTTTGGCGTCACGGCGGAATACCACATTGGTGTGGAGAACGCTGCTGAGGTCTCTAAGGAAGGCTGAAGAATGATTTTTAAGCTGCTCGGGGGGGATATGGACCACCAGAACTAAGTGCCCGTCTGCCAGTTTCTCTGGCATGTTGTTGGCGCAGTCCAGGCCATCCCATTCACATTCGGCATTGTTGCAGCCCTGGTCACAGTGACCGTCGGCATAGTGGTCTTTACAGTACTGGTCATACAGTGGACTGGAAGAAAAGTAAGAGATTGGGTTAGCATTCTGAAATACAAATATATGAAGTAAATAATAAGTAAGACAACTCCACAAAAAATCCACAAGATTTCTGTGTTTCTAGACTTACTTGCATTGTCCTTCCTGTCCCTGACAATCAAAGCCATCATAGAGACATCCAGGGCTGTTGCACTGGCCATCACACTTCCCATCGTTAAAGTAGCGCCAGCACTGCAAGGCCGCAGAGCAGTTTTGCCAAGGGTCATCAAAGTTAAGTGAGCAGTCTCCTCCATCCCAGCCACAGGCATGGTTGTTGCACAGCGAGTCGCAGATATGGTTGCCCGCCCACTCGTCACACTGAGGAATCTCACAGCTCACCTCCACTTCTGGAGGTGGGGTGATGTCCCGGCCAAAACCTCCAACAAATGAATAGTCCAGGATGTGGCACAGCAGGCCGTTAAAATTGCTGGGGCAGCTGCACTGGAAGAAAGGCACGTCTGGCGTAATCTGGCACGTGCCACCGTTGTAGCAGGGGTTAGAGATGCAGAGGCTGTCAGTGGGGGTCTGGCACTCAGGCCCAGTGAAAGTTGGTGGACACAGGCAGCGTGGGCCTAGGTGGCCTGACACACATGTACCTCCATTCCTGCAATTTAGACTCCCGCAGGAGCGAGAATCATACTCGCAAGAAGAGCCAGTGAAGCCCTAGAGGGACAAAAAAAAGGTTATAATCTTTGCGCTATACTTGATGGAAATTAAGGATAGTAAAAGTATCTCTAAAGAGGAAATGCTATAAGTGGATCACACAACTGTACTCACAGGTGGACATTTGCAGATGAAACCATGAGGTGTGTTACTAGCAACAGCACATGATCCTCCGTTTCTGCAGGGTCTTCCTTTACATCCATCAAACACTTTGTCACAACGTTGACCTGGAAAACATAAGCAAACGTGTTACATCTGTACACGGCACACAGGGACATTGCAGTCTTGTTACATGCTGCTGGTGCACATCAGTACCTGTATATCCAGTGCGGCATTCGCAGCGGTAGCTGTTGGTGAGCTGAATGCAATTGTAGGACCCTCTCGGGTCACAGGGGTCTGACAAACACTCGTTGACGTCACCTTCACAGCGCTCTCCTACGTAGCCTGCTGGACACACACACTGGTAACCGCCAATGCGGTCGACACATTTGCCGTTGTTGAAGCACTTGGGCTCGTTGGTCAGTGGGTCGCTGGAGGGGGTGCAGTCATCCAAATTAATCTCACAGTGAACACCTACAGGGGACAGAAATACTGCGTTAGAAAATATTTGAATTCTCATTTTTGTTTTCAAGATTTTTTGTCAATGTTTTGTATGTAGGTGTATACCTTGTGTTCCTCTGGGACACGAGCACTTATATGTGTTGATGAGGTCGATGCATGTGCCTCCATTCTGACAGGGCTGTGACTGACATTCATTAATCTCTTTGGAGCAGTTTACACCGTGGTAGCCAGGGACACACTGACAGAGAACAAGGAAAATCATTATAGGTATTATTATGTATTTGTTACTATTACATTTTTTACAGTAACTCTCAACCTTCCAATAATCTCTCATAATATTTGTAGATTCATTTAATTTCAATCTAAATCAACCTACCTCACAGCTGTAGCCTCCCAGATAATCAGTACAGGAAGCTCCGTTCTGGCAAGGGTTGGGTGAGCACTCGTCCACTTGTTCCTGGCAGTAACTCCCTGTGTAGCCGGCCTGGCATCGGCAGTAATGTGTGCTCCCAGCATCCAGACACTGGCCTGAGTTCCTGCACAGGTGAACCACCTCCACCCCTGATATCAAATAGATCATACACAGGTCTTAGATTCATAACTTAACAGATAAAACCATATCACAATATCACATGACGACCTTGTTCTTTTTTTAAAGATTATTATATGGGCAATTTTGGCCTTTGTTTTTGATAGAACAGATGAAGACATGAAACGGAAGAAAAAAGGGGGAATGACAGGCAGCAAAGGGGCCTTTGCGTCGAGGAATAAACCTCTATATACGGGCACCCACTCTACCAATTAAGCTATCTGGGCGCCCATGCAAAATGACTTTTAGCTGGCTATCGTACCTTGCTGTTGGGCTGCGACCTCACAGGAAACACTGGGGATGTCACAATAGAGACCAGTCCATCCAGTCTGACACTGGCAAGTGTAAGATGCTCCCTGTTGCCAGCATGAACCTCCATTTTTACAGGGGGATGAATCACACCAGCGTACAAGATTCTAACAGGAAAAAGCAGAAAATACTTAATAAACTGAATAAATGGAGGCAATGCTAGGAACCTATACAATTAGCCTGACAAAAGATGATTTTTACCTGACAATTGACTCCTGTGTAGCCATTAGGACAGGTGCACTTGTACGTCCCATAACTGTCAAGACAAGATCCTCCATTGAGGCACGGTTTGGAGTCACACTCATTGATATCATATTGGCAGTAGCTGCCAGTGAATCCAGGTAGACACAGGCAGGTGAACGCATTAATTCCATCCACGCAAGTGCCACCATTGAAGCAAGAGCTGGAGGGACACAAGAAAACAAAAAGGTTAAAATCTTATTAGACTTGCTTTGGGCAGAAAAATAAGTTGGAACAACATTTTGACAAGGTGAGCTACCTGTCTGTGCAGTCGTTGGTGTTGATCTCACAGTTGATGCCGCTGAAGCCAGGCGGGCAGGTGCAGGTGTAGCTGTTGACACAATCGGTGCAGTTGGCGCCATTCCTACATGGGTTACTCTCACACTCATTTATGTCCTGCTCACATCTGCTGCCACGAAACCCGGGAAGACAGGTACAAGTGAAAGTGTCGATGCTATCGCGGCATAGACCACCGTTACTGCAGGGATCTGAAACACAGAAAAGAGTTAGTAAAATATCCATTTTCTCACTCTGAATTGTAGAGAACATGAGAACTTCTAATGGTGATAATCTGTTCCTTACTTGGTTTGCAGTCATCTGTGTCTGTCTCACACTTCTGGCCAGTGTAACCTGGCTGACACTTGCACTGGTAGCCACCCATAGTGTTTTGGCATACAGCACCATTGCGACATGGGCTCTTAACACATTCGTTGATATCGATCTCACAAGTTTGACCTTGAGGGGAAGAGAAAGATATTTGAGGAAAAGTAAATCACATTGTCCAGTGGATGGATAGATTATAGGACAGATAGAAATGGGTAGATGGATAGACACCTTGCCATCCTTCAGGACAGATGCAGGAGAAGCTCTGGTAGTCTTCAGCCTCCTTACACACTCCACCATTTTTACAGGGTCTGGGGCTGCAGGGCGCCAGCAGGATCTCACAATTTTCACCTGGTGGCAGGGACAAGAAAAACATCAGTGCTTGCATTGCACTGAGAACATGGAGCAACTGTTTCAGATTTTAATATCAAACATCAAGTCATAAATTTTATGTTTATTTTATCTGCAAAAGATTTGTTTTTGAAGAGGGACATTAATTCTAAATCCCAGTTTCTATCCCACTTCCTTATCCATTTCCATGACGACTTAGCTAAACAGGAAGGGCCTTCCTGTTTCCTGCTATTGTGTGATCACAGACAGGAAACCGGACGTGGCGGAAGTGGGAATAGGGCTTGGAGCAGGATCCGGCTTATATTAGTTGCTGTGGCATGTTATTCCAAAACACACACATACTGTTATCCCTGCAAAGCAGACAGGCAGATCTTTCCACACAGAAAAACAGATACGGTGTTTTCTAAAACAACATAAGATAGGACTGGATAGGCTTTCTGTGTGGAAAGCGGAAGATTGTCTTTACATTTTTAGACCTTGGGAACCAGCTAACTGAGTTAAACAACCTAGGTGTTAGTGTGAAAAAGAAGTAGCTGCGTGTCGTACCTGTGTAAGGCAGCATACAGTTGCACTTGTATCCAGCCACATCATCAATGCAGGTACCCTGGTTGAGGCAGGGGTTGGAGGCACACTCGTTGATGTTAGTTTGGCAGTTAGGTCCTACAGTGGCAGGATTAGAGAGCACCAATGGGTTAAATTTAGCCTAACAGGGCACACACACAGTCTCAATGAGCAAAAGAACAGAAAGGGAGTGACAAGAAGTCAATACTGACCAGTAAATCCGGCTCTGCATGTGCAGTGGTATCCACTGGTCATGTCCTTGCAGGTTCCCCCATTCATGCACGGGTTAGACTCACACTCGTTATTATTGATGTCACAGTTGGGGCCGCTCCAGCCAGAGTCGCAGGTACATTTGTAGCTTAAATGCAAAGAAATTGTCAAGTCACTGGTGTTTTTATTTGTTCATTTATTTACTTATTTAATTAAGGAAATGTATTTGTCCCATTTATCTGTGCTCACCCATTGATGAGGTCCTGGCATCGGCCATGGATGCAGGGGTTGCTGCCACACTCATCCACCTGAGATAAACAGGTTGCGTCGTTGTAGCCCTCTGGGCACAGGCAGGTAAAGCTGTTGATGCCATCAATGCATGTGCCCCCGTTGTGACAGGGGTTTATGGCACACTCATCAATGTTAATGTTACACATTGATCCTAAAAGACAATAAGATATGATTTTAGGACAATGCAGCATATATTTATTTTATAAGATGTGAACTGATGAAATTGCTACACTGTGGGGCATTATAAATGTCCAACAGCTGGATACTTTGGGCTCTGGTGTGAAATTTGTTGAGCCTTTACAAGCTGCTAGCTAAGGTGCACTGGGTGGCTTTTGGACAATAGAGAGAGCTAACACTAAAGAGTGTCTGAACAACAGGCAGACAACAGGCAGAAGCTGTAGCAGCTCCAATGTGGGCCTAGCCAGGCGGCCTCTGGAGGCCCATTTTCCTCTCCACCATTGATTAAATGGGGCCCTGTTGAATAGGCAGAAGGGGGGGGGGGGTTCAGCTGGATCTGCTTGGGGGAGGTGCTGCCAGCATGTGGGGGGGGATCTCATCTCCCTATTCACACACATACAACCCCCCCCCCCCCCCCCCCCCCATCCAAGGAGAACTAACCTCACTCAGGGCTGTTTACAGGGGACAGAAGGCCAGACCCATTTCACACGCGGCCGAGTAACAATTAAACCCCCCTCTGATCCCCTACCCTGCTCCCTCCTCCTCTGCTCTTCATCAATCAGGAAGGGAGGGCCCAACTGCCTGATCTTCAGTTACAATAGCCCTCTGTCCCTCTGCGTCTCAGTCCCGCCATGCCCTCCACACTCACCCCATCAGCACAAAAAGATGAGGGGAGGAAGAGGAGGAGAGATGCACAGAAGCCTGCACACACACACTTGTTCCTCCCTGCCCCCTTTCTAGCATAATCCCACAGCCACTACCAGTCAGAACCGGCTCTGTTGGGCCTTGAAAGGGAGGAAGAGGTCTTTTTATTGAGCTTAGATTTTGTCATTGAAGCTTTATATACTGGTATATTACAGGTGGACATGTGTCAGGGAAGTTAGTGAGATGAAAACACTTCAATCTGAGATATGTGTGGGGTTTGTCATGCAGTTGCACGCACTACTAAACATCAGACATGTGATTAAAGGCCAGGCTCTTTTCCTTTTAAAGTATCACCTTACAGATTTTTTCCGGGCGCAACGTCACAACCTTTTCAAATGGCAAACAAAGTTAGCGCTTTGTGTGTGTGTGTGTTTTGTGTGTGTGTATCAGGTTGGGGACTGTATTCCTTTCTCTGCCCCCCCAGCCATCCCACACAGGCAATCCGACCCCATTGTTCCGCAAGAGTGGACCTGCCAGCCACCTGTCCTACCTGCCCCTCCCATCTCTCAGGGGACCACCCCCGTGCATATGTAAACTCCACCTAGTGCTCACCTGTGTAGCCAGGCTCACATGCACACTCGTAGCCATTGATTTTGTCGATGCACCTTCCGTAGTCACAGGGTTTGCTCTTACAGTCGTCCAGGTTCACCTCACAATTGAAACCTGTAAAGTAGAACAAATGTAAGCAAATTATATGAGGAAAAGCCCAACATTTTAGCTGCAGGAATCTATTAAATGTTGATGTCTAACGTCTAACCTGCAGTGCCTTTAGGGCAAGCACAAACATAAGTGTTCTCTCTGTCCTGGCAAGTGCCACCGTTCTTGCAGGGCTGGCTAAGACACTCATTGATGTTGGTCTCACACAAGCGGCCAGTGTAGCCAGGCCGGCAGTAGCAGGTGAAGGAGGCTAGGCCATCCTTGCAGGTGCCATAGTGGCAGGGGTCAGAGTAGCACTCATTGATATCAGTCTCACAGTGCTGTCCTGTGTAACCTGGGCAGGAAAAAAGAGTGAGTATTTACAAAAATAATTGCAATGTAAAAAAAAAAGGGGGAGGCATTTTCAAGACAATTCTGAAAAAATAATTGTTTGTTTTACCTTCAGCACATTCACAGGTGTACTTATTGGGACCATCGGTGCATTTAGCTCCATTCTTGCAGGGGGTGCTGGCACACTCGTCAATGTCCACCTGACACAGACTCCCTGAAAAACCTAAATAAGCATTGGACAAAATACAGAATTTAACTTTTCTTGAAACGATTGTACGAAATTATGCAAAAAATAATTTAGCTAGTTATATATTCTGTTTATCATGGATTCGGTGTGCATAATGCAAGAATAGTGAGACAGAAAACAGAAAAGAAAAACATCTGACGTAGGTCTGCAGACACTAAAGGTCCTAACGAACCATTCCACAACACTACTTCCACCCCCAACCCCCTCCTTGGCTCTTACTGTGCAGTGAAATCTTTCTTTTCTTTCTTTCAGCCACTGCACAATGGCCTCCAACTCCCCAGCCATAAACCAATCCCTGCCCTCCCCCAATTTTGGCGCTAAGCTCCAACACAAACTCTCATGCCCGCCAAATATGCTAATGTTTCTGCAACCTGATCCACTCTGTCCTGTTTACCCAAAACCCCTTCAGTGACACAATTAGAGAAAGTTAATAATTTCCATTTGATCTGTGAACCATATCTCACGAGTTATACTCAGTTAATGATCCACTCTTTTATAGCCTCTAATCTGCTCCCATTGCCTGACCAAAAAGACACCAAAAGGATCCAAGAACCTATTTATTTTTACTCAATTAATTCTATCATCATTTACTGATAATTTCTCACCTTTGGAGCACTCGCAGTGGAAGGAGTTGATTTTGTCAATGCACTTGCCATTGTTGAGACAAGGTTGGCTGGCACACTCATCTGTGTTGATGTGGCAGAACACACCCTCATATCCTGAAATCATACAGACACATGAGGAGAAAAGAGTTATTGACCAAATTAAGTACCATTACCCTAGTCAAGGCCCCAGAATACAATAATGGTCCAAAATTACAGAGATCCCTAAATTTACCTTTCCCCCTTTCCCTCCCCATGCCAAACCAGTGCTCTTACCTGGCATACAAATGCAGTGAAACCCTCCAATCTGATCCAGGCAGGTGGCATCATTGTTGCAAGGATTAGACATGCATTCATTGACATCCATCTCACAACGAGGTCCTTCATATCCTTGAAGACACTTGCACTGGAAAGAGCCTTTGGTGTTGAGGCAGCGCCCACCGTGTTCACAAGGGTTGGCACCTACAATATTTGAGATACAAGTTGTCATGCGTATGTTGTCATTTATGCATAATAATTTCAAAACTATACCAGAAGAAAACTTTTTAACTTACCGAGGGAGCATTCGTCAATGTCCAGGTTGCAGGCTGACCCAGTATAACCGGGGGGACAGGTGCAGATTGCCATGCCGTTGACTGGGTTGGTATCACAGTTGGAACCTTTTTGACACGGATTGCTAATGCAGGCATCATCAAGGTGGCACAGCAAACCTAGGGAGCACCACAAGAACTCACTTTCATCTAACTGTATCATTACATTTATTCACTTGTTAAAGATCTGTGTGTACAGTATGTCTGGAACAGCCACTAATAGGCATACCTGTGCGCCCATGAGGACACTCGCAGAAGAAGGAGGCTACGCGGTCGTGGCAGGTAGCGCCATGGTAACAAGCCGCGCTGGCACAGTCATCGATGTTCTCGCTGCAGTTGTCACCGGTCCATCCGTTGACGCAGACGCAGTGGTAGCTGCCGTGAGTGTCATGGCATGTCCCTCCATTCTGGCATGCGTTGGGCATCAACTCACACTCGTCCACATTTTCTGTGCAGTATTGACCTGTAATCAAAATAACACATTGTGCCGGGAAGTTTATACATGTTGCTTTTGTGATTTTCTGATTTCATTTTAAAGTAAAAAAAATATATATAACAAAATATTACCTGTGTAATGAGGTGGGCACTGGCAGTTGTAAGTGTTCACACCATCCACACACATACCACCATTCTGGCAGCTGTGACCTGGACAGTCATCAATGTTATGCTCACAGTGCTGACCTGTGAAGCCTGAACAGGGAGAGACCAAGACAAAAAGAGACACAATGTCAAGAAGTGGGGAGTAACAAAGAGATTTAGCAACATTTGCTTTTAGTAAATAATAAGACCCTTTCTTCCCCTCGTTATAACTCGGCACTTAAGACAATGATAAGCTATCTATATGCTTGTGCGAGATTGTTTTAATGCCCTATAGATGACAGAGCAACTTGTGTCTTCCTCAAACATCAAAGGCTTGAGTGGGTGTTTTAGATCCACAATAGCCTGATTAACAATCAATCTCTGCAGGTGCCCGTGCAGCTTCACTATCTAGCCGCATTCCAGCACGGACACCCACGATAGACACACAGCATGGGTTAAACTTTAACACACAATATCCCTCATTCATCTGCACATCTAAACAACTTCCTCTGTGCTGGTCATAAGCACTCAGTCAGACAACAACACAGTCAGCTAAAAGCTGACACGATGACCACATGTTGAACCTTTCGGAGAAATAGATATGTTCTCAGTTACGATGTGTTATGGAGAGGAAACATTTTTCAAAGCTGCAGTCCTGCCTCTAACAGCAGTAACCACAATTGCTCAAAACTATCCAAAGTTTTACACAGCTCTGCAACGGCTTTGTGTGCCAACACAATAAAGACGCCTAACAGACTGGCTGTATTTAACTGAAAAACAAGATATTTTTTTGTGTCTGTGACCTCATGAATAGGGTGTGTTTGTCTATACGTTTATGTGTAGGCCCATGTGTGTACCCCTGGTGTTGTTGGGGCTTGCTGGTGATTATCAGAAGGAAACGTCTGTGGGAGTGCATCCTGCCAGTGGAGGCTGGCAGGGGGGGGGGGGGGGGGGGGGGGGGGGGGGGGGGGGGGGGGGGGGGGGGGGGGGGGGGGTCGCCAGAGTCTACTCATTCCACTTAATCAGATTTTACTACAACAACATGCTGGTTTTTAGGTCAACTGATGTAATAGGAAAACAAAAGTGTATGTTTTGTTGCTGCACTAGCCATATGCAACTCCTTATGTCAACAGAAAAAAACGATTGTGTTGCTTGTTAATCTTTAGATGTATGTTTGTGCGTTACCTGGAAGGCAGCTACAATCATAGGTGGTGTCTCCCTTCTGCACACAAGTGCCTCCATTCTGGCATGGTGAAGGGCTGCATGGCGTGTAGGGTGTCTCACAGTGTTGACCAGTGTACTCATGGGGACAGCGGCAGTTGTATGAGCCCACCTCGTTCACACACACACCACCATTGAGACAGAGAGAGGGAGTCTGGGCGCACTCGTTGACGTCTTGCTTGCAAGTTTGACCGTGGAAGGAGGGGGGGCAGGTGCAGATGAACGTGGAATCGAAGGCGGAGCACTGGCCACCGTTTGCGCATGGATTGGACGCACATGGGTTGGCAAGCTGGCAGGTTTTACCTTGAAAACCAAACAACAAGTGAGGTGTTAATTATTATAGTTCATGGGGAAATTATAAAAAAATGAGAGTACAAAAAAAGTGTATGATAACATTTTATCTACATACCTGACCACCCAGGTGGGCAGCGGCAGCGGAAGGCGTTGAGGGTAATGAGATCACAAGTTCCTCCATTGCGACAGGGGGAGCTCATGCAGGCATGGTTGGTGGGGGTCAGGCATAGCCGGTCTATGAAACCCAGGCGGCACACGCAGCGGAAATCAAACGTGTTGCCATGGGAAATAGCGCGGCATTCACCACCATTGCGGCAGGGTGAAGGGCTGCAGGGGCTTGGATACTGGCAACGATTTCCTACGTAGTCATTGGGACACCTGGGATTAGAAAGTAAAGGGAGAAGTAGTGGTGATTAGTTTAATTCATGGGGGCAATTATTTTAACAATAGGGAAATAAGGGGAGGGTGGGAGGAGGGAGTAGTGGAGTGGGACTAAGAGTTTCCCGCCTAGGAAAGACCCACTGCAGCGGGACTGGGACGGCTTGTTGTTCTAGTGTGTCTCTCTGGATTAGACTCCCTCAGAACCTTGAAAACACATTCTGCTGGAACAACAGACACCACTAAATAATAGTCTAGCCGTAGCAGCCCGTTCCCAACTACCTTTTGCCCCCAAGCTGTCCACACTCATCCTGAATGACTAAAGAGATCAAGGGGACTGTGCCGGCTGGATGTCCTATATGAAGCACTGTATTCAGGACCTAAGGCTTCCCTTCCATCCAGACTAAGGATGGATTCTGCAACAGTCACATAGCTCAAACTTGCTGAAGTGAAGACATAGAAACTCAGGACAGAAGATCAACAAAGATCAGGGCTGGCCTCTCCTTTTGCGGTGTCTGGTTAATTAGAATTAATAACCCCCCCCCCGGAAAAAAAAAAAAAAAAAAAAAAAACTACAAGTAATTCAAAGATATTGATTCCCAACTGCCAACTGCTCAGACATGATCTGATACGCACCTTTTACATAACAGGGAAGTCTTGTCATGTGCAAGATCATTCTAAGTCAGCAAAAAAAGTGTTTATGTTTGAATTGAGGCTTGTGTGCAAGTGTGTAGTTGTGCATGTGGGCGTGTGAGTGTTAATGTGTAAGGGAGGGCATCTGTTGGCCTCCGAGTATCTCCACAGGGAGCAGGTGCGCATGTTAATGAAGGCAGCTGTTGGACAGGACTCACCCCCCCCCCCCTTAACTCCTTCCTCACCCCGCCCCTCTGTCCCCTTGTCAGATGGGGGTGCTGACAAGCCAACCTCTTCTCCAGGGACATAAAGAACCCATGTGAAGTCAGCTGTTGCAACTTCTGCCCCCCCCTCAACCATTATTATTCTCAATTCCTCTCTTATTTACCTGTTCCTCTTTTGAATTATATTTTCTACACAAACACGGAATCTTCTTTCCCTTTAGTCTTCTCCCTATCACTGCTTTTCACATTCAACTTTTCATTGCTCTGTTTTCTCATTTCTCTCCTGTGTTGACTTTTTACAGCTCCCAGAAGTTTGCCTTTTACAGCGTTCCCCTTACGTCACATGGGACTGCTGAAGACTCCTTTGTTGACTTAGTTAGGTGCGACCAATCAGGGAGTTTTTAACAGTGCCATGTGCCCCACAGGGGGCCCAGACAGTTGCAATTGGCAGAAGATTGTAAAAGCATTTGTGTGGCTTTGAAGTTTCCCTGCTTCCCATTCCACTTCACCATGAAAACACACGTATGTGTATGTGTGTGCTGTGTGTATGCATCATCCCACGCTAACTAACTGTAATAGATCCTCTTCGTTCTGAAGTCAGTCCAGTTTGAGATAAAGATCCACCCACACGCTGAAAAGCTAAGCAGCACACACCACAGCAACAGGTCTCTCCCAGCGATGCAATGTCCCCTCAGGCCAGAGCAGATGCTTCTCCGACCTCTGAACCCAAACACTTTTGTGACTGTGGGACGGCCTCTTTGCCTTCTCTCCCCCCTCCCTGCTGGGCCTGATCTACCATCTGCCTCTCTGGAGTGACTTTATCCTACGACACAAAACCAACCCCACTGTGTGCTAGAAATGCCACCGCTGTGGAAAATGTTATGGTAATGGCTAAGGGTGGCGCACAGTAATTATGTGTCCGAGTTAGAGTTTTATTCTCTCGGTTTTTCTATCATGTTGTTTATGAAAGTACAATATTATCATCTCTCTTCTCACCTCACAATCTCTTTACCACCCACTGCTCCCTTTTCTCTTTAAGTGGCTCTTCTTTTCTGCCCTTTTCTCCTCATCTATTTTGTCTAGTTAGCTGATGTTCCCATGGATGTGTCTAATCATTAGCCAAGGACTGAACCATGGGGTCCCCATCTGTTTGTAAGACCAAGAACAGAACAGTGAATCTCTGCTAGAGGAAATGAGGAATGTACTGGGCCTGGAAGGCTCTTAACACCCATCGCAATTCCTATGTTTAGTGGGTTTTATACTGCAGTAGGAGATCAGCACTGTAAATAAAGGCATGCATAATACAGATATACAAGCAAATGAATGGATTCTTGTTAAAGGTTTTCCAGCCCCTCAAGCTGTACTTTTCTAACAGTATACATGTTTTGAAAAGCAAAGAAAAAGTAGGAATTTCAAATACTGTGTTGGCTTGGGTCAATATGTGTCACAGGAAAAAAGGCTCATAAAGAGATCATTCCTCACAGTGATAAAGCTATTTCCTGTCTCACTCTAAAGGGAGCAAAGTGAGAGGGTTTATGAGGGTCAGCCACAGTAACAAAAACTGAGCATCTGCTTGACTAATGACTGCAAGATCACGTCCATGCACTAAATACCAGTTAGCCAACACCAGGGTCTTAACTTCAACTGTGTGTGACTGAGCGACGGACCTTGGTGGCAGATTCATGGAGACATCTCAGCTCACAGTCAAACAAGGAAAAGCACCTGCCTGCCACTCCACTTCTAACAATGGTTATCAGTGACACATCTTCTGAAGTACCTCGGTTTGGAGCTGAACCCGGACCAGTTCATCCCAGTCTCTCTTGCCTCTCGTAATAAATATACTAATTTGTCATATGGTGACATTAGGGATAATGAGAGGTAACTACTGGGTATAACCCTAACCAGGAACTATTTTAACTGATAACATTTCCTCTCATGGATATAATTAAAACACTGTGAAGGAAGAAGGTCTACATGTGTGCTTCTAACCCGTTTACCTCATGCTCTGAAGTCCAACACGGAACTGCCAGAGGGGTGGCTGTTTCTACATCTGACAGCCTGTGCTGGTGCATATGAACTTCCAGCACTCACTAGAGCCAAATAGCATCTTATCTATGTGCTGTGACAGCAAAGCTTTGATCGCCCCGCTTTGAGGATCTCCAGAGACGCAGGATCCGGAACACTACCCAGTCTACTCTGAGGCCCCACCAACACTATGGGGTAATATGTGTTTATGTATCAAAGGTTTTCCGCAGTAGTGTGATGAGGTTGTTCTTAAGACTAAAATTTAAAATCAACATAAGTTTAAACACTGCGTGCCACCAATCTCATTCACTGCTGTATCCTTGGGGCCTGGCATCTAGGGAATGGCCCCCACCAGGGGAGTGGCAGCATCAGGGCTTGAACCCCAGTAAAAGCCCTGCACCAACAGGCACACTTGACCCAGCAATGCACCTGATTCGCTTAAGCTCACATGCAGCTGAGCCTTAACAGAGACCTGCTCGGTAATCCTAAAGGAGGACAAATGAAGAGCGACATTCCTTCTTGAGGGATAGTGGAGCATCATTTCAAGTGGTGCTGGGCTCCTTGTAGACAGTCGTTATGGGTGAAACATTTTATCATCAATATGCAATACCAGACAGCTCTGTGCAAGGTCAGAGAGGTCTGACTACACCAACCACAGCAGACTTTCAATTTTGTGACTCGAGTCTATTTCTGTCAGACGTCTGCAGTATTTGAGATATGTAGTGAGACAGTTGAGATGTTTTCTGGGTTTATTATTAATAGTCACCTCAGACCAAAACAGTGTCTATTTCAGCAAAGCAGCATCGACAGTCAGTCAGTCGTGCAAAGGCGGGGGTTGAGGGCAACAACCTTTCAACCTCGCTGTGCCCTCTCACAAATGGAAACTAAATTTGACTCACACGACGCTGTGCCCTTACATGTTTTTAAGCTGCCTATATAACAAGACGGCTACAGCTGCATGGGAAACAGGAAGCCCCAGACCTTCAGATAACCTTTTACTTTACTAATTCATGACCGAGTGTTTCCCCATTATGCGTCTCGTTGCTGTTTCCGTGTTTCTAGTAACACAACAAACTTAAAGTACACTTTGAAGTCTGATTCAGGTTTCCCCAAATTGAAGCCTTTTCTAGTATTGAAGCTTTTTCTTTGACATTAAAAGAAGATAAGAATAAAATGATTGAATGATCCCCCATCCGAGTTTTAAGGATTAAAAAAGATACTAAGCTGATACAGTGTTTCTCCATGCCCTGTTTGTCTAGTGGCAGAGCGGAGGTCTCATATATGGTCTATGCTAAGGATTTTCTTGTTAACAAAATGAAGGCATTACAACCTGTCCCTGTAACTCAAGATGCCAGATAGCCTGACACCTTTTTTTCTTAACTTCACATTTTCTATTGTTCTTGCTCTCTGCCTTTGTAGGGTAGGTGCAGGTCAGCCCAATCAACCAAAAGGAGACAAATATGCAGCAATTTAATAAACAGGACAGAAGCCAGTTCCTGTTTTGGGGATGATCCACATAGAAAAGATTTAAATTAAGAGTGATTATATTTAGAACCGGAAAGGACAGAAAACATCCTTTGCAGCAGGACGGGGTGATGGAATACCAATTTTGTCTCAACACAATAATCCCACTAAACCCATCCGTAAGAGAGCTGATTAGCACAGGTTACACCAAGCCTAACCTTGTTCTCTATGCCAGCATGTGATTTCCCTCTCTTCTCAAACTCATGGGAACTGTGCTGAAAGAGGTTTTAAATCCACCACTTAGCACTCACATCTGTGTTGCCACATTTGTTTCAGACACTGCTGCAGAAAACCCCAACACACAAATGACTCAACTGTTACTTCGAGAACTGCATATGTGGGTTTAAAGCATTTTGACCTTGCGTAACGGGAACTAAACATCTTTACCTCACAACAACTCAACCCTTGTCTGAATTTGTGGCATTTGCTGATACTTTGTCATCACAGTGCCAGCCTCTTCTTCTTTTTAACCAGTGTGCAAACATCACTTTCCTCAGGTGGACTTTCCATGTATGCCACCACACAATTCCCAGCTAATGTGGTTTTTGAAATCCCCCCTTGGTATATAGACGCTACACAATCTGACCCCTGAGCACTGGCTTGAATCTTGCAGTGCACCCCATGACTGATGGCTGCTTGGCTTGGCAGGGATGAATGATTAATGAGAGGAAAAGCAAGGAGGAAGAGAGAGAGAGGGGTGGGTGGGTGAAGTGATGCTCTTATCCTGTCTGTTTTTAATTGGACTGAGCAGAGATGGCGACCTCAATAACAGCTTTGTGGAGGAAGAGGGTGGAGGATTTCTGTGTGCACACGTGCGGTGGTCTGTGTGTGGGGAGTGTGCAGATTAGATATTGTGAGTTAGTGGCCCTGGGCTGATGCAGCTTGGGCTCTTCAATAGCTCCCCCTTGTCCCTGCAGACCAGAGAAGCGCCTGCCATGACCACATGCCCCTGAGGGTAAACCAGGCCACCCCTGAGCTTCTTTAAAGATGATGCCACAACTTGCAAATATAATAATAATAAATAAAAAATCGGCATTCTTTTCTGTCTCTCCTCGTGACTGTCCAGTAGTAAAACTTGGGTAAAATTGAGATACTATTTGGTACTCTAGTACAACAACATTCAATGTAAATCAGGCTTACACAGACTTCCATGTAGGTAAGCAAAAGGGATTATTAGCATATCAGGTGTCTCACCCACATACTGTTAACACCAATCTATAGCCTAAACAAATAATGCGCAATCTGCCTTCTCTTCTTGTTTGCTTTCAAATTTCTGCACTTTATTCAATTAATCTCACTCTCTTGACATCCAATCCAATTACATTTTACAGCCATCTGGCTTTCTAATGGAGATCACAAGCGGGTCAGGTGGGGGATAGAGGGGTGTGTGTCCATTCAGAAAGCAGAAGACAAGCCTTTTGGAGGGGGTAGCTGGAAGGGGGGGATTATGGCAGAGGTTTGGTGTGTGTTGTGGTTTTTGGGGTGACTGTGGCATGATGGGAAGCCCCACTCAGATTAGTCACACAGCATTATTCTGACTGCAGGACAATGGGTGACGGGCGGCAGGCGAGCCCCAGCTGTCGCCCATGAAAGGACAGAAAAACAAGATTTAGGACTGGACGCGTCCCTTTACTTTGCTGGTGAAGGGGTCTTGCATTCATTAACAGGCCTACAGATTGGGGGGAGGGGGGGCTGTCCTGCTACACTTCTCTAACCTTTCTTGTACTGCACTCTTTGTATTTCTTCACTTCTTAAACTATTTTCTTTTGGGGGAATGTGTGCAGTCTCACAGTGAAATGTGGCTCCTGGAGCTACACAGGAGCACACCAGCCCAGAAGAAACTCAAGTGCCTCTGGTTGCTGGGCAAAGGGCCCTATCAAAGGCTGGAATGAAAGGGGGATATGTGGCCCCTTTTTTTCAATTAAAAAGCACTTTCAAGTACCAAAATTACACAACACTACACCTCTAAGACTGCACAACTTTCATACACAGAACATGTAAAGCAGGAAATGCAAATACTTTGTGGGAGTCTGCAGTGAAACATCTGCTACATCACACTTTCCTGTCTTGTGGTCTTCTTGTTACTTACTTGCATTCTCCATTTCCATTAGAGGTGGCTTCACATCTTCCTCCATTCAGGCATGATTCAGTGGGCAGGGAGCATTTTAGACCTGTTAAGCACATACATAGTATTAAAACACATCATGAGTTGACAAGGCAGACAACATGTGGGAAATATGTACTGATAAACTAGCTGTTAAGATTAACAAGGATTAGAGTTGGACTTATTCACCAGTGATATTTTAAATAATCTACATCTTTATTCACATGAATTTTAAAGTATCCATGCACGTCTACATCCTAATCTTTGATTGATATGTTACACAGTGGGGAAAATTGGGACGCCTGCTGTGGACACCGGTGAGGCCAGAGCGCGTGGTGCGTGGCTTTTGGGGGGGAGCGCACGCTTTTGCGGGGAAAGCGCAGCAGCTGAGGAGCTCAGATGCGGAACAAAAGAAATCAGAGTCCAGCACGAGCCATAAAACACTCTCCTCGGGCATTGTTTACTGGCAGACGGAATAGCAGCACCTCCTCCACCCGGCACCCACAACACTCTCCCATACACTCAGACAAAAGGTGTGTCCCCCCCCTCACCCCCACCGCGTCTCCCGGCCCCAACACACGCACCCGCTTCCATTATCCCCCGTGTTATTTAAAACCGGTTCTCAGAACAATTTAAAACCTACCTACATCCAAATATTTTTTGTTAAGGTATAATCCATGAAATGTGGTTGCAAGAAAAAACTAACAATACAATCATGGGTTTTGGTTCTCGTAGTAGTCGTTATTTTTTATGAAATGCTAAGTTTCTTTCTTTTAAAAAAAAAAGGGAATTAATTGCATTAAGAGAGCCAATAAACATTATTATTTTCTGCCTGTGCAGACAAAATAAACAGTTAACTTGTGTGACATAACTTTCACAAGCGGACAGCAGCCAATCACACCGCAGCATTTGGCTCCTTCACTTGTAGTGAATTCATTCCCACGACCAAGAAAGGCTCTTAATGTAAGTCAATAAAAGTTGTAACACTATTTTCTAGATTTGATCAGTTAGTTTGGTCTTCAGCTCATACTTGTGTAGCAGATAAAACCCCAAGGTAAGTCAATGATCAAATCAACACAGCTAGTAACCATTCACTAACTTCTTTAAAACCTCATTTGAATTCTTCGAGGTTTCCTTCCTCACCCTTAGTCATGCTCTCCGCAGTATCGTGACACTCTACAACAAATCTTTTACAGATTTTTTTTTACCTTGTGAGATGACGATTGCAGGAATCAGAAATGTTAGTTTCACAAAGAAACGATACATTCCTCCTGTTCAACTTCACAAATGCCGTTGACTCCCACGTAGGGTTCGCATAGATCCACAGTACGGGACACTCCAGGTGTTTGCTTGAAATAAATATCCTTGAGGAAAAAAGGTAAATCCAGCAGTGAGAGAGGAAAGGTGTTGAAGAGGACTCAGTTCATAGATGTTAACCTGGTGCTTTCCGAGTTCTCAATGAAATCTGCAGGCAATTCTACAAGTTCCTCCCACTCCTCCCTCCTCCCCCTATCCTCCACCTCCTCAGGCCAAATAAAAGCCGCTCTCTCCCAACACACAGACACACACGCGTGCGCGCTTAGAAAAGTTGATGCATTGTTATAAATGTACCTGTCCAACAGTATATGACATAGGCCTACTTTAAACTGAAGCTCCACCATGATAAAATACAGAAAAATGTGTTTTAAACATGAATGCCTCAGTAGTAAATCAGAACATTCACGGGCAATTTATCTTTGGGGAGTAATTTTACTTTTCTTTTCCTTCAATGCAGGACTTGTAATTATTATATTTTTACATTGTGGTGTTACTACTTCAACATTTCAAAGAGAATAGTGTACTTGTTTCTAACTTGTTTGCATTTATTTGAAAACTTAGATCCACCCAAAATATCATCAACCTTTAAATCATTGTCTTTTTTGCATAATCAAGCATTAGTATTGGTCATTAGGTACATTTTGCTGATATTACTTCTGTACTTTTACTTGTGTAAGGTTTTAAATGCAGGACTTTTAAATGTATGCAATGTTTTAACAGTGTTGTATTGCTACTGTTAAAGTACAAAAAAATCTGTACAGTACTTTTTTGTGTGTCTGCGTTGCTTTTTGTATAAATATGAATTCGTTACATGCATGTGTGTACTTTTGTGTTAGCACCTTGGGTTCCAAGAACTCTGTATGCAGAAATACTACTTAACTTGACTTCCACAACTGACATTAGCAAACCAGAAAAGGCCATTCTATGTAAAATCAAATGAAGGTACAACTACAGAAGCCAGTCCATTATGCTTTGAAACACACACTCCACATGTGTGCATCTGACGTGAGAATCACAATCTTTATGTGTCTGCTTGAATTCTGGTATTCTGAACTCCAAACCCTCAATCCTAATCTCATAAAATAAGGATACATTTCAGTTCCTGTAACAGTTTCATTCTCACAGCATGGATCCTTGTTTCGCCGGCACATGACAACTTGTTATCTTGTTATAATGCTTTCCATAACCTAAGCTGATACTTCAGTTACGACGTACAGTATTTCAAAAACATAGAATGCACGCCTGTGCCAGTTTTTTTCTCTCCCTCAGGGCAAGTGAAACTGTCAGGGAGTAGTTGCAGAGTTTCAGCACCCCAGGGCAAAGATTATTTTATTATTAAGCCCACGCACATGTTGGTCCTTCTATTGGTGTGACAGCCAAATGGATCAACGCCAAAAGGGGCTAGGTCTCTTGAGGTGCATGCAGTGTGGGAAACACTGGCAGAGAAGAGAAGGAAAGAAGGGGTGTGAGCCATAAGCCACAAATTTTATTGCATAACAGAAAAGCAAAGTGTTGAACGTATGAAATAAAAGAGATGTGTACAGGCATGTAGTGTGATAGTAGAAAACACCTGACCCACCGTGAGAAATGTCAAATCTATCAGGCACACATTCAGCTCATGTCACGCCTGCTGTTACAACATGCCCTCCTGCATCCTCAATACATGTAGCAAGGAGTGTCTTGGCTTCCAAATCAGAAAGTGCTGATTTTTCAGAAGTGCTGACAAAGCGTGCCGTCTTTTTATCTGCCGTGAAATCAGAGCTTGTGTTTTTGCTTGTGAGGCTCTGTCTGACTTGATTTGTTTCGGGGGGGAAATTTTAAGGCCATGAGAAAATGCTCGGTGATGGATTCACAAGGTTGGAGAGAGGAAGACCCAAAGCTCAAAAAACAAACTCTATCAAAGCCTAATATAGAAAGAAAACCCGGAGAGGTCGACGCAAAGTGCAAGACAACAGAGTCATTTCTTTGAGATTAAATACAAATTTGACTGCCCTCTGCAGCGTGAACCCTGAACAGTCCAAAACCTGGAGCACATTGCAATTCCTTTAACTCGGACTCTCTTCCTTCCTTCTTTGGGCGCAGGAATGGAGCAAGGCCAGAGGTTGAGATAAAACGTAGCTCCACTTGACAAAAACTACATGATGTCATCCTACTATCAGACCTCAAAGTCAGACCAGAGCTGGAGGTATTATTCTTTGTTCACACCCAACGAGATGCGACAAAGTCTCAAAAAAGCACTATGACACAGCTGTGACAAATTGATGCTGATACTGTTTTTACCGTGTGTGTGCGTGTGTCTGTATGTGTGTATCTGTGTGTGTGTGTGTGTGTGTGTGTGTGTCATCATGGCAAAATGTGGTCCTGGAGATACCTGTTGTGGGAATAATTTAAAAATCCATCAAATCAATTTACAACCAAAAAAAAGCCTCTTCTACAGCAATGCTCAGAGCATATAGAAATATATTCCATATTAAAATCTATTGGTGCCTAATCTGCTGACGCTCGACAGCTTTGTCTCTGCCAATCTGATGGACCAGAATTGACTAAACGGCCCAGGCTGAATGGCGGCTGTTTGTTGGAAAACAACCCCTCTGTTGGTTATTTGAAGATAACTTTATCAAGAGGAGCATCACCCCCTCCTGTGGTGTGGAGCCTCTATTTGCTTTCTCTCTGGAGTAATCAACCCTGGATCAGAGAATAGAGGTCCTCAGGTGTCCCAATTATCACCTTCCTTGGATGGCCGTCACATTCAGTTTTTAAACTAGCCACTCATATGTATGCATACATCATGCTAATGTCAAACAAGCCCAGACACTCATGATAATAATGAGAATAGAGCGTTACAGATCAAGCACTTTGCCACATGTTGTGCATCCCGTCTGATCCCCAGAGGCAGGTCAGCACATGAACACAGAGCTTATTATCAAAGTGACAGTATGAGAGCCCATTTATGCTTTCTAAATTGTATTTATTGTTGCTGTTATCATGATAATGTATAGTACTGTATATCTGAATATTGTTTAAAAAAATGTTAACATGATGTATGCAAATATCCTAATCCATGCTATACTATCATTTTAAATATTCATTGGCTACATGGATGTGTGTGTATCTGTTTGTTTGCTGAAGGAACAATGAAATGCAGGAAGGGCCTGGCTCCATGCTGTCCTAGAAAGGGCATACATACCTACAAACACATACACACCTAGACAAAGACATTTTCTTGGGGTCCTTCCCCCACCTATCTATCTATATAGCCCCAGAGTGAGAACAGTGCAGGAAATGGGCTCTTATTCACAACCTTGTGACAGAAAAGACAACTGCAGAAACACAATCACATGTGGTGGAAGTAGTATCAGATCCTTTACTTAAATAAAAGTAATAATAACACACTGTGAAAATACCCCACTGCAAGTAAAAGTCCTGCATTCAAAACTTTACTTAAGTAAAAGAAGGTAAGTATTTTTAGCAAAATGTAAACAGTAAAAGTACTGACTATGCAGACAAAAGGTCACCATCATTGTTTTATTTTTATAATTTTACATGATGGAGGATTATGTGAAGCCACAGTTCACAGGATTAATATTACTGGTGCAATATTGTGTATGTTGCATTTTAGTAATGCAAATGTTGTCAATGTTGGGTAGCTTAATCTACAGCAATGTGTAATGTGTACAACCCATGAAGGTATACTTCAGTTCATCAATAAAAATAAAAATCACTTAACCTTGAGATACATGGTAGTGAAGCAGAAAATACAATATTTTTTTTCTGAAAATAAGTAATAGTGCATAACATGGAATAATTCAAGTAAAGTACAAGTACCTCAAATTTGTACTTTACAGTACTAAATGTACTTAGTTACTTTACACCACTGACAATCACACAAACCCTAAATACAGAAATGAACTGTATCAACAAATCACAAAAAAGAACATAAAGTAGATTTGCTGCCCCACTAAGCAGACGTTCAAAGCCTTTAGACAAGAGTATTGCCTGGTTTTGGCTGAGGCCTGGCGCAGCGCAGCGGGCCACACGGTTGGCCTTTTCAGGCTCACCGATCCGATCCATAATAACTGCACGAACGGGTCAGGGTCACACAGTTGGAGGCCCATGTCTGTCTGTCCACCCGGCCTTTTATATCCACCTCCCCATCCTGCCCCAAGGTCTCCCTCTGGGCAGAGTGTCGGTGTGTATCTCTCCTGCCAACCAAATGCTGCAACACTGGAACAAAGATTCTTGTTATCCCGCTGAACCCACAGGCCCACACAACCCGTCACAGACAACACCGAGCCCCTCTAGTGCAGCCAGTTTTCAACTGGGTCTGACTTGTGTCCTTCAGCTTAGATAAATGAAGAGGGAGCGAGAGACAGTCAAGTGAAACAAAAGAGAAAAAGGAAAGAGGGAGGTGAGAATGTTACCTCCACACTAATTTTGTGCTGACATGCTACCGGTCAGCGGAGAGAGGAGGTAAACCAAAGTCGCAATGCACATCTAGGAAAACTAACTGGAACGCTGTGAGTGTGTGTGTGTGTGTGTGTGTATTTGTGTGTGTGTGTGTGTGTGTGTACGAGTGTGCATGTGTGCGTGTGTATGTGTCTGTGTGTGAGTGAGAGAGTAGTGCAAATATTCTCTATGAGAGGAGATATTTGTTCAGCGGTGGAATTTACTGATGAGATTAGGGCACTGGAGCTCTGGTTAAGGTTTTTTTTTTTGGGGGGGGGGGGGAATGTAAACAGGAGACAAGCAGAGAGTAAAAATACTTTAGATCCAACTTCCCCGCTCCCTCTCTATTGCCAGAATTATTCTTCCTCCCTCTGTGGCTGCGAAGACAAGTGGGGTTCAGGGACTGGCCCCTGAAGATTGTGTTAACATGATTAAGTGTGTTTTCTGCAAACATTTGCGTGTGAATTTGTGAATAAACATATGCATGAGTGAGACAAGGAAGCATGAAACACTAATGACTTTAATGGTTGTGCACAGTAATGATGGTTTGATGACTACACAGCTGGACTGTGTATAAGCCTTGAAAGAGTTTCTTCTCTGTCATGACTAGCTGTGAACAGTGACAGGGAATAATGATCTTTCTCTTTTGTGCACATCACTAATGTAGCTGCTAATGGACACTAATGAATGCCGGTATGCTTTCTTCCTCTCTTTCTGAGAGCCAACCAAGTTTTGGGGGTACAAAGAGAGGGTTCATGTACTATCAACCAAATCCCATAATGAAAGGATAATTCTGGTTTATAAAACTTGAGTTTCATTTTAGCAATTATTTCCCTCAGTTAAGATGTCATTTGTTACGACCCTTACGTTTAATACGACCCCTGCGTTAAAAAAATCATTGTACTCACTAGAGTAAAAGCTGAGATTGGGAACAACGAGGTTTGAGAGTAAAAGGAATTTGTTGTAAACAAGAAAACAGTTTAGCCGGATTTGTGGATCTGAAAGTAAATGCACCACAATATGTCAGAAGAAAGGATGTGTGTGCGTACACCTCTGACACATATAGTATAGGTTAAAGTTGAACCAGAATGTCCTGGGTGACCATTTTTCAGTTCACCCTTTGTTTTCTCTTCTCCAAAGCCCAGCTTGACTAACTGATAACATTTTTGAAACCTGTATAATTGTCTGATTGCTCATATTTCTTGCCCACTCTGACTTCTTTTTGTTATCGCTGCTTAATCCCAGCAATTCACTTGGTGAGTACAGGGTAATCACCAATTTACCAAATGCCTGTTGAAAACAATTATGCCAATCCATCTAGTAGATTTGGAGATATTCAAAGATTTATCTTCTGCCACCGTGAATATTTGTGCCAAATGCCATAGAAATTCCTCCAATAATTGTCAAGACAAGACATTTTACTCTTGAATAAAATGTTTGCAAAATTGATGCAGCAGAACTAGAGATGTTGTCTTTTTATATTCCACGAATGTTCTTCCTTGTCAAAATCTGGCACATACATTGCTCTCAATACAGTTTGTTGGGGGATTCGGGTGTGTGAATAGCGGCTAATGTGGCCTCAAGCAGAAATGAAGAGTTTAATACACTCACTTCTTTCTAACTCCACACCCACAGACTCTTTAATTTTTAAATTTCTAGCAGACCCAACACAGGCTGACATCAAGTGACACCACTCCCTGCAGCTCCTTCTGCAGCCATAAAAGGCTCAACACAACTTTTTCACATAAGTGGTAATATTCCCCAAGGCCTGCAAACAGACTTTGTTGTAGCCTATTACATTGATGGAGTTCCACTTTAACCAAAAAGGTCAACCTCACGGTGTTGCTAGAACAAAAGTAAAGGTATAACCAACAGACCAACATTTACTTCTCTTGTATACAACAAAAATAACATAATATATAGGAAACCAGTCAATGTATTGTACAATACATATTAAAGTTTTACCCATTATCCCACTGTTGCTCAATTATTCCATCCAGACTTGAGAGCCTCATTGCATTTCCCTGCTGTTTATTTTAGGGACCTACGGATATGCAGCCTGACTGTGGCAAAAGAAGGAAACATTCACCAAAGGCCTTATCATCTGGGCCCCAGGAGTGTGTGGGTCGGGCTGGATGTAAGCTGGAGGGTGACAGGCTTTTCCACAGTGAATGTGATTGAAAGAGTTATGGACACCGCATGACTCTGAGGTTACAAAACAACCGCAAGAATCTACTCTGTTGGCTCGAGATGTTCACTGTAATTTGCTGTATGTGTGTGTGTGTGTGTGTGTGAGAGAGAGATAGAGAGCAGGGGGAGAGGTAAGGAGACACAAATGCTGAGATTTCCATTTACCCCTCAGTTCCACGTTCATTACAAATCCATCCAAAGCAAAGTGAATGTTAAGACACTCCAAATTAACCCCGAGAGTGACAGAAGCTGCCTCAGCTGTCTGTGGTATCACTTTCCATCCAAATGGTATGGATGGGGGTCTGACAACTGTTACCCTGACCTTGCTTCTCTAAACCACTCTCCCAAGACTCACTAGACTCTCTGGGGCGGGGCGGGATGAGATTACCAACATTCACAATCTCCACTGTCTCTCCAAAAACACAGCCATCTGCCAATCACAGAGATAAACTTATGATGGGGTAGTTTCAAGTGTATGAAGAAGATACTAACATTTTAGGATCTCAGAGTATGCCATCAAATAGGTTTCTATTCAATAAAATTGTTTGTGTATCTCCCTTGCATGGCACCTTAAATCACAGCAGAAGGCAACTAAACTAGTCTGCCAGAAATTGCTGACTTGGTTTATTGGCTTTAAGTAGCATATTACTACACTCTCTTAACTTGTCCTCTTTTTTACCTTCAATCTTATCTTATCATTGGTCCACATTTAAATCAGAAATCTTCACAGTTATTCTGTTCCGCCTTGGTCATTTTCTGGATTGTTCCAATCTCTTTCTTGTTCCTAAACAAGTCTAAAGCCATGTTAACAACTCTTTTTTGCTGTTCTACAGTGATGCTAGCAAATCTTAGTTTAGCATGTTAGAATGCTAGCATTTGCTAAGCTGCACAGCACTGCAGAAAAAGTTAGGGGGTCACCAATGACAATGACACTTTGTCTGAGCACCATGGCATCTGTGCCAAATTTAAAATTGTAATCCATCAAATAGTTGTAGAGATATGTCACCTAAAACAAACATGTCAAGGGATCACCAAAGTTCTTAGGATTCATCCTTTTGACCATAAATGTTTCTACAAAATTTTATTTTGTTTACTATTTTAGTTTGGACCAAAGTGGTGGAACAATTGACATGCGGACATTGCCATCCATAGAGCTAAGCTGCTTGCTATCATAGCTAAAAACAGAGACAGTCCCACACCCCAGTCTATCACATATAAACCTCAGAGCACACCTAGCACTCACAATATCAAATGACATGGATTATCCCCTAAATCAACACTTCACATTACTTCCATCTGGTTGACAGAACGTCTGGGAGATGTAAATCTAAATCTAGAACAGAGGTAGCCATATGCAATTTTGAGCTGAAACTTTCTCGTTGGGTTTTTGCCATGAGCCCTGGTGGTCGTTACAGTTGTCAAGCCAATCAAGGAGAGAGGTGACATGGAAAACGCAGTGACAGGAGCCGTTAATCCTGCTAATGACAGACATGATATTAGCTGTTGTGCTAGAATGAATAAAGGAAGTAGGCCTACATGTCACACGTACTGTATACTGTATATATAGAAATAGGATGATCCTTGTTGACACTGAATTTACTTCTTCACGCTCAAGCTTCATTGGCTGCAGACTTTGACAACCAACCGGGAGCCATCAAATAAAGCCAGAACTGTGTCTTCACATTAAACTGGTATATGATATCCAATCGAGGCTACTGGTTTCAACCAAGAGGGAGGCACATGGTGCCAACAGCTGCCACAGTGAAATGCAAACCCCTCTAAATGCTCCGTCCAGTAAACAACGCTGGGCTGAACCCATGCCAGTGGGGGGGCCTGGGTGAGGAAAGGTGAATGTAGCGACCCAGCTGACGCCGTGGAGAAAGGAGAATTGACCCCTGTGAAATGGCTTATTAAAATGTGTGGTGAATTCTGGGGGGCCACACAGGACAAGACAGTGAGGGAAACTCAAAACCCTCTTTGACAGACTATGCACTGTGCACGCCACAAGCCGCAGACAGGAAGCATCAGATTCAGGAAATACTTTTATTGGATGTATTTACATAGACAGAACCCACCGCATGTGTAAAATACTGATGACAGATGCTTTTATTTTCATTGCCGTACCCAGAGACTACTCTTGCAGATAATTTTATCTCAAAGCTGGATGATAGGTGGAACTCTGCTAAGCATCTATCCTTCCTCACCCAATTACAATGCATTCAGATCCATGTATGGCGTATTTTACCATTTAAATTGATAAATGTATTGCACTCTGTGAAGCCTGTTGCAGCCATTGGCTCTACTGAAGGTTCCCATGCTCTCAGGCCTGATAGGGAGTGGCGTGAACAGATGTGATGTCTATGCTGCCTTGCTTGTAAAACAATCCATCTTCCACTTGTAAAAACATTACTTTCCACCTACCACAACCTTTGCTTTAATCAACGTGAAAACAAAATTACCCTTAATTTTGTAATGCAATAACTGCATCCAGTCCTAATTGATGGTTAAATGTGATACAAGACCGTTAGAGTAATCTAATAATGTCCTTCAATCTGTCACTTTATTTTGCTCTCACTACTTCCATGTCTTATCACACACACTCAATAGCGCACACACAAAAACACTAAACAGGAACTTGTTGGATCAACACATTACAAGAAATAAACTTCTTTCTAAAACTAAATAGCTCACCATGAAAGGCTAAACTAATTCTAAACCAGCGCTTTTAATGTGTGGCATTTTCCCCACTTCTTTCCATCTGTGTCTATGGACAAGCTAGCTGAATTCATCATTGTCTTATGATAAATCACCTGAGCGACAACGCCCCCATCTGGTTGTGTTTTCCAGAACCTAAAGGCTGCAAAGGCTGTTCATTGCAGGCTGAAATGTTAATGAGATATGATGCACTGTTATATATTTATACCCAACATCATTTAAAGCAGTTACAATTAGCTTCCCTTGACCAGCTACATCTACTGCTTACATGTTAAAGCAGCATGATAACAATTTAATAATATACTGACAGGAACAATGCATAGATATGGAGTAGTGTTACTTTATACTACTAAGTATGTTAAGTATATTTTGTGACAAATACTTCTCTGGTTTATGGTTTAACTTGTGCTGCAGTATGTTTGTAGTGTTTTATTGCTAAAGTAAAGCTTCTGAATTCTTCTTCCACCACGTCTTTTAAAGGGGTAAGTATAAAATAGCCACACTCAAAGTGAACATGCAAAATGTGTTAAGTATCATACAAGATTTTAGGCCAGTAACTGTGATACTAAATGACTGCATCTGTGCAAACTGCAAACAGAAATCCAGCAACATGACAGAGGATTGCAGCACCTTTATTTTAAAGGGATGTGAGAGATTCTCTGATAGGAGATGTTCTAATACCATCATCCTAATCTTTGCATCCTGTAGTGTAAACCCAGGCCCAGACCTGCCCAAACAATCTTTTCTATCACTCTATTAACCACAACTGTGTGTGAGAAAGACAAAAAACGATGCAACGCCAAACCTAAGTATTTGTTGTTCCCTTCTGACTATTCAAAAACATAATCTCTCTGCTGGGCTCCTATCTCAGACATCACACACCTGCCAAATGTGACAGCTGATTACAAGCATACGTGCCTCAGCAAGGATGACTTCACTCCTGGAATATTATTAAGAGACCCTGGGCCATTGACAAACTGCAGGGCTCAGGTTGATATTCAGGGGCTTATCAGGAGTTTAGACAGTGGTTAACCAAACATTAACCACTCTCCTGGCTTTCCTATAAACACAACCTTAATGACCTTAGTGTAGACTGAGTCTCTAAGGACAGACACTATCAGTGTCACATACACTGTGTACCCACAGGAAGTTATGCAGGCCCCAGATATCGCTGATTGGCCGGGGCTTGACTGTATTGAAGTGACGGAGAGAAGTACCTGTTGCAAATTGAGTCGGGGGGGAAATGAAACATGAAATGTGAACAATGAAGTGTGTGGTTGTGGTGTGCGTCTCTAACGTGGGGCCGCAGATGTTGTATGCTGTGGTGGGCGGCTGGGTGGGTGTGAGAAACAGAGTGTGTGCATACCTGCATGTAAAACCTAAAAGGCAACTTCAGTTACAGCCCTACATGCTGGGTTACTTAACTTTATCCCCCCTTTGGCATTGTATAAGAACTATGTAAATATTTAATAAATGTTTATCACACTAAAATAGCTGTAAGCAGATATATGAACGTGTTAAGGGTTTGTCAATTTGCAATCTAATTAAAACTACTATTAAAGCTATTCAAACTTTTTCTATGAAGACAATAATCATATACTGGAATATTACAACTTTACGGTATTGTCTTTGTTTATACACCTTTCTCCACTTGGATGGGTGCCCACACAAAGACTTATGGTTTTTGACAAATACGTTATTAGACCTTAAATCAGCTTAGAACTGCATTATGAAATTACTGTGACTTTATCTGTGTTACATCAACATAACAGAAATATTGTGAAACAATCAATTTAATAATGCATTACCATAATAGGACTCATTATATGTTTATCCTATCATGAGAAAGAGCTACAAGGCTTCAGACCAACAGAGCTTAAGATTACTCACCCTCACGAGAGGACCAGCCAGTGTTTTTTAGGTGTTAACGTGAGGGTCTGTTCCAACCTGCCCCTTTGCCTGTAGTCTCCAGACACAGTCTAGTGGGAGGGTAGGTTTCGGTTGACAAGTCTGAGCGAAAGTAGAAGAAAATTAGGTGTGTGAACAAAACATAAATCTGCGTGTATTGTGTTTGTTTAAACTCGGCACTACGAGTGGGTGGTTTCTCTCATTTGTGCTTTTTGACCAGAATTTTTCCAGGTGGACTATTTCCTTTAAAACAGGAGGTGCCTTTTATGAATTCTTAAATTTAGACTACTGTATGTCTCATGTATATTGGTTATGGGAGTGGTGGTTGCATGGAAATATAGATCATGTTTACCTGGTACTAAGGTGAAACGTAAAATATATTTATAATCACTGAATAATTCAAATGGTCTTTGACTATAGTTATTGGACACATACTTCAAGAATGATTCTTCTTTACATCAATATACATAGAATGATCTACCTGTATTTGCATTTTGGGGGTGGCAGTAGCTCACTCCATAGGAAGTTGGGTTGGGAACCGGAAGGTAGCTGATTCAAGTCCCCGTATGGACCAAAGTACAGCCAGGTGCTCTTGAGCAAGGCACCGTGCCCCCAACCGCTCAGGGCGCTGGTCCAGCTGGCAGCCCGCTGACATCTCTTCATTTGTGCATGAATAGGTCCTGATAGGTAGGATTGAAATAGTTGTGTGTATTTCAAGCCTATGTGTGGTGGTTTCTAACAAAACATAGTGTAAATTGTAATCCCCAACTGGGTGTAAATTGTTTGTAACTATGTGTTTTTATGTCTATATATATACACTGTATATACTGTATATATATATATATATATATATATATATATATATATATATATATACACACACACACATAGTACATTCAAGAAAGAAAAAGTCAAGAAAAAAAACGTGTCTTGCTGATATATTGCTTTAATCTTTATCAGCTAATCTAAGCCAAAAAAATGTGTACTTTCATTCAGCCAAAACGTGACATCTTTTGTTGGACAGGGGGCCAGGTAGTAGTCACTCCTTGGTAAAATAGTGTAGCCCAGCCTACTAAGCACCAGAGCGCCCCTTTGTGGACAAATGCTATATCCACATTGCCTGCACTCTTTAAATGTCTCTTATCTTTGGAATAAAGTTGTATACTATAATATGGTGTTGCACATACACATGCATCTTCACTTTTTTAGTCTTCAATGATGTGATTGCCATACTGTTCTCGTATATAATTCAGAATTTTGTTTTATTGTATTCTGTAATCTCATATTAAATATATCACATCTAAATTAATCTAATACATTTTGTCATTATTTGTTATTATTGTAGTCATATTTATTTATGTTTTTACACATTCTTCTTGAATATATCATTACACATATACAGTTTTTATATATATATTAATAAATATTATATTTTTAACTTTATTTATTTGTTAAATACCGGTGTTTTGAACAACACTCATCAGCAAACTCTTCTTTACTCGATCAGCAAAGTCTTATAATGATATTAAAGCTGCCTTATCATTTCACTGTGGACAACCCTTCAGGTGTAAACATCTTCTGGCATGCACCACACATAGATATGGCTTGACATTTTAACATTTCCCTTTACTGCTCTGTTAGCCTTCAGTAGCCTATACACCCCTTATAAAAGGATATTCATGCTGCCCATGTATAATGGAGGCCACGCCTGACTGTAAACACCTGCTATAAATATAATTAGTAATCCACCTGTAATCAAAGGTTTATTACCAGTTTTCCAGACTAACTGGGACACATCCACTCGATTTTGGTAGAATGCTAACAGATTAACAAATGTACTGGAATGCCAATAAAATATAAAACGCCAATCACTTTTTGGATAGACATAAACTGATTCAAAAAACACACATCATTTACCTTTAATAAGCCCCGCGGTGACGCAATCGTTGTTTGGCCCGTGACGCTGCATGTACACGTAGCCTAGTAGGATGTGTTCATTGAAGATGGTGGCGGTGTGTCAGACTCACTGTCCTGCACATTTGTAAGAATTTATTTATTTGTGTACACATTTCCGACATCGGGTAAGAGTAAATATATACGATCATTAGCGATGCTTTACTCTGAAGGATTTAATGGGGTGTATGTAACAGGCATACGACTGTTAGCCCTGTAGTTAGCATAGGCTAGTTAGCAAGCAATGCTAACTAAGCACCGATGCTAATGCTAGCTGACCAGGCAGTGAACCTGTTAAATTATGCTCGACGAGTGGCCAGCGACCTTTAAATGCTCGGCGTGTCCCCTGTCAGTGTTAAATATGTATAAAATACTAGGTCATTCGTTTACGGACAGTCTTTAGACGACAGGCGACTTTAGGTGTCAGTGTTTTGCTGGGCATGGCGTTTAGGACATGTAGAGCAATGTAACGTTACCGTTAGCTGTTGAGCCAAGCACTCTGGACCTTTCCTCTTGAAGCTTAGTGTGTAACGTTAATTTAATCTCGTGTCCGAACAAAAAGTGTTCGCTTATTACCAGTTAAAAATCAACAAGTGTGGATTATGATCAGAAGTCGATAGTGTGTATCTCAAAGGCTAACTTTGTTTCGTTTCTTTTTGACTGTCGGTGAGTTGGCTCGTCGGCGGCGCTAACAGAACGAATTCATTACCCGGGGCGCTTGATAGATCCGGATTCCGGGTTCACGTTTGTAGAGCCCAACTGACCAAGAACACTTTCCTACTAACTATTTCTGTTATTGATCTTCCTATTGCTCAATGTCGGGGCGTGCTGGCTCCCCTGAACCTCCCACTGACAGATTCACAGAGTTCGGTATGTAGGCTATCTGGTAGATTTAACGTTAATAATCTCATCATGGCATAGTCAGCGGTTTTACGATCGTATGTTTTCTATTTAATAAGTGTATTTGATATAGCACGTTTGAAATAACAAAGTCAGAAAGTGCTTCGCACAAATACAATTGTTATAAATAAGACCTAAAACCCTAAAAGATACAAGCAATAAAGCAGTAAAATAAAACTTAAAAAACACAGAGCGTTTGACTACAGGAAGGACCTTCCACATTGGAAGCCTCCACTTTAAAGGTACGGTCAGCTTTTGTAACCATTTGTGGCATCTTTATTAAAATGTATTGCCAACAACAGCAATACAACTGCACAGGTCATAGCAGGGCTTATGTGACACTTGTTTTGTTCAGTTCCTGTTGAGAAAGCTTACTTTTCACAGATAAGTGAGCCCATCCTTTCCAAACCTCATTAAATAACCATTATTGCGATGGCACTATGTTATTTTTCTGTGGTCTCTTAAAGCTCCTGTAAAATCTGTCTGTTTTCCAAAGGCAGGTGCTTTTTAAATCAAGAATTTTGGATTTTCCTCAGCTATGGAAAAACGATCTTTTTGTAGATAGACCTGTTTCAGTGATATTACCTTAAGAAAATGGCTTTGTATTTTTCCCCTAAAACAATTCAGATATTTTTCTCTCTTGGATGATGGGTTTCATAAATTTTCGCCTACAGAATAAAATAAATGTTTGCATATGATCTGTTTCTTCTAAGTGTTTGAGTGAGATAAGCACCAAGCTCTAAAAGTAAAACCATTATATTTAGATTGCGTGATGTCAAGTTGGCATTCACTGCACTTAATAAAGTACCTGCTCTGATGTACAAATTGCCACGTAGTACCCTTCGCTTAAATAAGATCATAGACCATTACGCAAATAAAGGTGTGGTATCACCATCAGAGAAGCATGGGTAGCTTTTTGTTAACCACTCCTTTCCTTTTCTTTGCGCAGCTTTGCCTGACTTTAGTCTCTTCAGTGACATCTACTAGAGTGACCTGGTCTTCAGACCTGTTAGCTCTGCAGCCATGCAGCCCCCTCCTCGGACTGGACCTCCTGGTGCCTCATGCCCACCTCCTTCTGGGCCCAATATGTTCCGCAGGACCAGGCCTCACAAGCATACAACAGCAGCTACTGCCACAATCCCACCAGCTACTCAACCCATGATGGACCCTTTTTCGTTTGTTAGAGCTCCTCCCCCTATGGCTACAAGTGGTCTCCCAACAATACCAAACAGCAACCCACCACCAATGCAAGCCCCACCTAACACCATGTACTCTCAAGCTGGCTCAGGGCTGCCTCCACAACCACAGACACTGGAAGATGTCCCAGCTGCTCCCCCTGGTCTCCCACCATCCTCTCTACCAGGGGTGACATTGTTCAACCCTCACAGTACAGCATCCCCCGGTGTTTACCCAGTACCTGGTCCGGCAGCATATGCATCCTCACATAGTGAACAGGGCTATTTTAATTCCACAGAACCGACCTCATCCGTGGCCACAGAATCACCACCTGTGGCCTCAGCCCCAGCACCGGGTCAGGCACTGTTTAACCAGGAATTTCAAGGACAGCCTCCTCCTCAGCCTGTGCCCTTCCAGCCTGTGCCTCCCACCACCTCCTATTCTCAGTGGGCCCCTGATAACAGAAGTCGCCCTCCATCAGTTCAGAACTATTTCCAGCCTACTAGTGACCCTCTGCCACAGCCTTTTAATTTACCTCCGCACCCCCAGATGTACTCCTCCCATACCCCATCACCCCATCACAACACCCCCACCCCTCCAACACAACCTGGACATCCCCAGATTCAAGCTCCTCTTCCTCCCCAGAACCCTGAAAATGCCCCGAGTTCTCAATGGCCTGACCAAAACGCACCCCAGCAGCATAATTCCCACTTCCAAACTCAGAGCTACTTCAGTCAGAGCTCTGCCCCCCAGGACGCATGGTTCAACATACCTCCACAAGACTCAGGCTACCACCAAATGGGGGCTGGCCTGGCCCATCCTCAGCCCCGGCCTGACTCTGCTGGATCTCACCACTTGTCCAACACAGGGCCTGGGCCAAATTCTGCCCCTGCCCCAGTCTCGGTATCATACTCTCAGGAGTCTGGTACGCTCTCAATGTTCTTCAAAGACAATGATGTGGAAAATGAAGAAACACTGGCTGGAGAGAGAACTAAAGCAATGAATGGTATTCCTGGATCCTTGCAGCATCACAGCAACCCACAAGCCCACGTTGGCAATGCAGATGTTCCTTTGGAATACCAAGGACCTTCTCTGCAAGATCATTCACACCTACCATACATGAATGATAGCAACCATGCACCACAGGAAAGTATCCAGAAACCCCCTAATTCCCGGTATGACCATGTAGAGAATTTGGAGTGTGTCCCGAACCAGGAAGTATTACCCAGTGAAATCCATGGCAGCCCTGCTGCTACTGCAGCCCCTGGAGTAGACCAGTTTGAAACTGGACCTAACCTGGAGACTCCAGATTCTATTCCAAGACCAATTAGATCGGCCAGTGTGTCCTCCAACTATAGTAATATGAGCCATGGAAGTGGAAGTGGCCCTCGTCGGCATCAGGGAGTAGTAGGCACTTTTATTCAGCAGGAAAGTCCACGTCTCACTGATGATGCTAACCTGCCTGCTGCCGCTGGAGGCTACTTTGAGCAAATTGACACTTCTCCAGCTGGAGATATGGGTGCGCAGAAGAGCTCCCTGGAGCAAATGTGGCCTCCCACACCTAGTCCTCCCAAACCAACTGGTATCTTTCAGGCCAGCGCTAACAGCTCTTTTGAGCCTGTGCGCTCACATGGGGTTGGGGTGCGTCCTGCTGAAGTTGATAGGGCTAAAGTGGTAGCAGAAGGGGGTGCAGATTCTACACCAGGCAACCTAGAGCAGCCACCAGATAACATGGAAAATATTTTTGCCTCAGGACACCCCCTGCCTACCGAGGCTGGAGGTGGTGTTCCTCATCTGCCACACCCAGTGGTTCATACTCACTCTCGACCTTCATCCCGTGCTTTTGGGGCCAGTCGGCCCTGTGAGAGTCCGGCCACTACTCTGTGGGCTCAGCATGATCCTACGAGCTTGGGCGCCAACATCCTCCTAGCCCCTGCTGCCCCGACAGTTCTTGCTCCTTTACGAGAGCCCAGTGCTGATGTCATCCAGCCTCCAGAGGATGGCCCACTGGACCTGCAGCCCTCCCAGAGAATCCAGCCAATTTCACAGCAACACTCAGAGAACCTAGAGAACCCACCAAAGGTGAGTGAGCCAGAGCCAATTGACCTGCAAGGCAACCTGGGCTATGCATCTCTCCTTGTGTCCGACTCACTCCACCAGCCTGTTTTAATTGCCCCACCAGTATCCAATTACAGTGTGATTCCCCACAGTGCCCCTGCTCAACCACCCAGTCAAAGTAGTCTTAAGGAAACTACCCCCCCTGTAAGACTACTCGCACAAGGACATGGTGCCAGTACGTCCCAATCACCTTCAGTAACCTCAAATCAGAATCCAGTGTTTGCTCCTGGACCTATAAGCTTCAGTCCTACAGCCTCTAACCAGGGCCCGCTCAATCTGACCCGAGAAAACACAGAACCGGCAACATCAGCAATCACAGCTCCACCACAGTCTCAGGCAGTCCGCCCTCCTCTTTCAATGGGCCAATCACTGGGTGGAGACAGCCACTCTGCTCTCCAAGTTAATTCACAAGCTTCTCTCGTGACTGCTCCTCTCTCTAATCATAACCAACCATCCAATTATGAACTGCTTGATTTTTCTATGCACCAATCACAAGCTCAAATCCATGCACCTGGCCATCCTTCCTCTCTACATGAGTCTTCACAGTCTAGTAATGGATTTTACCTACAGGTCACCAAAGATGCTCAGCAGGGGGTAAGAGCGAGAGGGAATATCCCTGTCCAGACCCTGGTCTCTTCATCTACCCCACAGGTACCACCAGCACCCTCCCAAGCAGCTGCAAACATTCAGCCGCCACAAGCTGAACCTCCCAAGACATCAGATTCTCAGAATTCACTGCCGGGACAAAATTATGCTTCTCCTGTTCCGGTGAGTGGAACACAACCTTCCCGTGACCAGTATCCACCTCCAGCACTGAGGCCTGCTGCAGGGAGTGCTCTTCCTCCTGCTGCATACCCTCAAGGGCCTCAAGGACCAGTTCCTCCGGGAGCTTCCCAGCCAGCTCCTGCAGAGCCACCTCGACCACCCTCTTCTGCAGGCAGCCAGCAAGGATATGGGCCCCCTCCTCCGGTGCCAGGGCAGATGTATAGTGGCTATTATGGTAATTATGGAGAATACCCAGATGGCAGAGCACCTTATCCTCCTGGCCAGTACCCACCTCCACCTGGGGACCCTAGAGCACAGCAATATTATCAAGTATGTTAGATATCCTTTTTTATATGCTAGCTTATTAGATGTATGTATCTACTTTCTTTTGTAAATAAAACACTCCAATCACAAAAACAAATTCCCTATTGTTTTATCTTTTAGGATGGTCCATACAGGGGCAGAGCAGATCCTTGGTATGGCAGATATGAAGGACAGGCCCCAGCGTATCGTGATCCAAACTACCAGTACAGAGAGCCTCAGCCAGAACGACCCAGCTCCAGGACTAGTCAGTACTCTGACAGGCCCTCATCCAGGTCTGTGAAACTATTGCCCAGTCATACGCTATCATTTATATGGCTTTATGTCCAGTCAGACTTTTTTATTTAGTTGTTAATTTGGAAATGTGGTTAAGTGTACTACTTAGTTAAAAGAATATTGAGAACAAATTATGATGTCCCTCATGGTGAGTTTGGTTTTGTTTGGCGTAAAATAAACGTAAGTATGTTTTGAATGGTTCTTAGACTTGACCTGTGAATCTCACCTTGTTCTTGCTTTCTCCCGTAGGCAAGGCTATCCTGATGATTACCACAGAGCAAACCAAAGTGCCTATAATGAATATTATGCAGATTACGCCAAGCACTATGATTATCCAGGTATGTGCTACAGAGTTAAAAGCTGTGATTACTTAACTAGTATGAATATGAATTATTTCCCCCCTTCATGTTTACTGAATTTGTTGAAAATAATAAGTTCACATAACACAGTATTCCTTCTCTGTATATAAATGTTTGCTTTTGGAAACAATCTCACCCTCCTCTCTATATTTTCTGTGGGAAGGATATAACTATGGACAGTATGACCCGCGGTACAGAGGATACTTTGATCAATCCTACTGGGCTAATTATGACTACTATAATCAACAGGCGTATCCTGCCAGGTATGCAGAAAAAAACATTTGTGTACATGTGAATACGTCAAAATTGCATAAATGCATGTTTGGTAAAAGATGGAACTGTATAAGAAAGTGTTGTAGCTGTTTAATCTTTGCTGTTATGCTGTATAGTGTCTGATGAGAAAGGGATTTAAAACAGAAGTTTAAGGTTATCTAAGTAAAATCTGTAGGATGATAGATAAACAAAATACTGTACACTCTATACACAGGAAAGAGGGCTATGATGATCAGTGGCGGTACTATCCTGGTTATGATGCCAGTTTTGATGATGATTTCCGTCGACGTGGAGAGACGTACGCTGATGATTTTGACCGACGCAGTGTCCACAGTGAGCAGTCAGCACATAGTGTGCACAGCTCTCAAAGCCACAACAGCAGGCGAAGCAGCTTCAGCTCACGGTCACAACAGGTAAAAATGCAGATTTGTTTTATATTGGTGTTTTTACCTGTTGCTGTAATAATAATAATAATAATAATACATTTTATTTGTAATGCACTTTACATTTAAACAAATCTCAAAGTGCTACAGTCAAGGTCATAAAAGCAAGGTAAAAACATCAAAGTAAAATATCTATAAATAGTGCAACAACATTTTTGTGCAAGGTATGTATGACAGCACTGGGGCTCAAAGGCTGAGCTACTTGTTGCTTCGTCTGTGAGCTGTACTTGTGTTTCAAAATTAATCTGGAAAGATAAGTGGGAATGTGTTTAACAATGCACTCATAACAAGCTCTTTATTATTTTGTATTTTCACTGGCCACACGGACAACTCGGAAATGTATTCTCTTACAGTACTGTATGCTTAGTCTCTTTCTTGCATGGAGTTGAAGAGTGAGAAGATTAAATTGCTAAATACAAAGCTACAGCCAGCAGGTGGTTAGCTTCACCTAGCATAAAGATTTAAAACCGCTACATATAATCATATATATAGACATCAGAGTGATATTGATCTTGTCATCAATCTCTTGTCAAGATGGCGAGTAAGTGTTCCTTCCAAAATGTGGAACTATTGCTATATTTACTAGGGCTGGGATGATTCATTCAAGTTACGTGGGTGGCAACTCACTTTATATTGCGGTTCTAGAAGTATTGCGATTCGATAGTAATTAATCAATAACCTTTTTTTTTTTTTTTTTATTCTTCAACCCCTAGTTTTTAGCATCGCTATTAAAGGGTGGAGCCAACATTAAGCTAGTGGCTGTTTTTCCATGACATCCCCTGTAGCATCTTCTCTTTACTGTTAGCATGCTTTAAGCCGTCTCATGACCATTCCTGGTTCTCAGCTGATTCCTTTTAACGTCTCCTCGACAATTTTGGGATGGTTATAATAGAGCTCAACACTACAGTGAGGTTCAAGAAATGAAAATCCCATTAATTTTTGTGATTTTAATATTTACCAAAAACAATTGTGATTTATGATTTTTTTCCATAATCAAGCAGCCCTACACTTTTCACAATCATAAGCATAACATGGACGCCTCTTACTGGTGGAGCTCGTTCTCAGCATCATCCCAATATTAGTAGCATGTACTTAAGATACAAATACTGTTCCGGCAGCTCCTTCTGAAACCAAGTATCCTAATTACCAAATGTTCCAATCTCTTACAACTAGTTTTTAAGCTTATTTGTTGATGGTCTTGAAAATGTGTGCAACTTACAGTATATGGGTGCTTTTATGTTAAGGTTGTCTTACTATTGGACTAATTACCTCTGTTTGACTTTACAACCTGCAGAGCCAGGTATACCGAAGCCAGCCTGACTTAGTATCAGCAGTCTATGACACCACATCATCCACTTTGGCTGTGGACTACTCCTATGGACAGTACCCAAATCCGACTGATGCTACCCAGAACTACAGCCAGTACCTCTATCCCTCGGAGTACAACGCAGACAGCACCTGGATCGCCCCTGATCAACGTTAGTACACAATCCTTATTCTCAAAAAGTTGGCATTTAGTGAATGGTCATACTTTAAAAACAACAACAGAATTGACCCCGTCATTCAAATACTAATTAAACCACTAGATTTGCGACATTATACTGGTTCACTCTTTTGCCCACCTTTTCTTCTAACTGATGTTTTCCCTCTAGCGCCTCCTCGTCCTGCAACACCAGAGAAGTTCACCATACCCCATCGTTGTGCACGCTTTGGACCTTGTGGTCATCTGATTCAAGTTCTTCCCAATCTCCCCTCAGCTGGACAGCCTGCTCTTGTTGATATCCACAACATGGAGGTACATTTTTAACATATTGTATTACAGCACTTTATTGTGAAAGGTTGCGGGCTGAATATCAGTTCTCTTAAATTGCATCCACTGTTCCTTCACGTGCTTCCCTTCCTCGCGTCTTAGTCCGTCCCACTGAGGAAGCACGGGAGAGACCCTCTCACATAAACACTCCTTTTTTCTTTTTTTTAAAGGGAGCAAGTTACTAAAAGCCCTGTAACCCAAAACTTAAAACTAAATAAAATATAGCACCCCAACTTCTTATTCAGGCTATTTAGGTATGTTGCTTAGCCTTACAGGAAAAAGTCTGACTATGATAGCTTTCCTTGTGCATTTTGTTCTTTTTGTGTTAGAGAACATGCTTACAACAGTCACACAATGTTAAGGCTCTATAAAGGAATACTTTGAACCATATCCGTATTTGCAGACCATGCTGCAGGATACCCCAGAACAAGCAGAACTACGAGCTTTCCCTGGACCTCTTATCAAGTAAGTGCATGTGACCTTAATAGCCAGGGCTGGCAAAGTTCTATCTTTATTATTGTAAACATTTCTCATGAAAAGACCAAAACCAACCACCATGCATTAGTCTGCCTCTCAATACTTTCTGACTTCCTGCGCCCGTCCGCATAAAGCCCATTGATTCCTAGTGAAAGTGTAACTCTTAAAAATTAAAGCAAGAGTTTAGCTTTTTTTTTTTTTTTTTTTAAGTATTAGCAAAGGTGGAGTAGATAGTGTATTTGTTGGGGCTTTGGCTACACAGACACTTGCAAAGCTTGTTGGTTTTGGTCTTTCAATGGAGTTTTTTCATAAAAAATAAAATAAAAAAATCACCTTAGTATCCTTAAGACTTTCCCAGCACTCAGCAAAATTTGCTCCAAACTACCTATTCACACCTTTTGATGTCTGTGTTGTGTATCAATGCATACTAAACCAGAACTGGTATTTTGTGTCTTGATATGTATGTATAAAAGGTAGCACTGGTTTGACTAGTTACTGCTAATCTGTCTCACATCTTGCGTCCTGTCCATCAGAGAGGAGACCCATAAGGTGGACGTGATAAAGTTCTCCCAGAACAAAGCGCTTGAGTGTTCTCGTGACAGCAACCTCTTGGACAAGGACTCTGCCCGTCTGCTCTGGGAATTCATTATGCTGCTCTGTAGACAGAACGGGGTAAGACTGTGTGAACATAACTGAATTTGTCAAAGTCTAAGTTGTTAATTTGCTATCATGTAGCAGCAGAAAGTGATTGCGCCATTGACCAACAATAACCTGGTCTAAAGTCAATAAAGCAGCATTTCATTGTTATTTTAACAGTGCGTTAGTGAAATGCGTCTAGGCTTGTGCACAGCGCACACACTATGCTTGTTACACACACACTAGGATGCGCAGCAGCGCACACATGCAAAAGATTACAAATAATAATATTACGGAGCAAATCCACCATCCTAAAAGCAATGTGCCAAGGTACAAACGCACCTGGCTTTTAAAGGGAATGGGAGATGACACTGATTGGTTTATTGCATGTTACGCCCAAAACACACCTATGAATTAATGAAGACACTAAGTACAACCCTTTTTCCCACCGTCAAACTAGCTAAAGTGGATTTGGACAAGCCCTAAACGCACCTGCGCCAGGCACCTCACGCCGTGCTGAGATAGTCCAAATAGGACCCTACATGTGATTTTGTATATAAATGCAACCTATTCACTGTGATGCTTTTGTTTTGTAAGACTGTGGTTGGCACGGACATCGCTGACCTCTTGCTGAAGGAGCATCGCTCTGTCTGGCTACCGGGAAAAAGTCCTAATGAAGCCAACTTAATTGATTTTAATAATGAACCGCTGGCACGAGCTGAAGAAGAGCCAGGAGCTGGACCACTGTCCCTCCTATCTGACACCTTCATGACTGTCCCAGAGAACCTTGGCAAGGAAACGGAACGCTTTAGGGAGCTGCTACTGTTTGGCCGCAAGAAGGTAAAGAAATACCATATTTAATTGCATTATTGTCATTTAACTCAAATCTTGTTAAATCTGAAATGAGTTCCACCTTTTCTGTGAAAAAGGATGCGCTAGAAGCAGCTATGAAGGGAGGTCTCTGGGGCCACGCCCTGCTGTTGGCCAGTAAGATGGACAACAGGACACATGCACGTGTCATGACAAGGTAAAGTACCAGTGACAAGAAATGGTGTCTCCTAAAAATGGCTGCAACTATATTCTTTAATTGTTTAAAAGGTTTTTAAAAAAGTGTCTATCTCTGTTGTTTAGGTTTGCCAACAGTTTGCCTATCAATGACCCTCTCCAGACTGTGTACCAGCTGATGTCTGGGAGGATGCCTGCATCAGCCACTGTAAGTATTTCTTTGCCCCTCTCTTTAACTTCTCAGTATTTTTCAAAATGATTCTCAATCACATAGGCTCTGTTTTTAGGTGTGCAATCATGTGTGTCTTTATTACCATTTCAGTTGAGTATTTTTTTTATATTCACACAGTGCTGCGGCGAGGAGAAGTGGGGTGACTGGCGTCCTCACTTGGCCATGGTGCTGTCTAACCTCACACACACTCTGGACCTGGATACTCGCACAATCACCACCATGGGTGACACTCTCGGTAGGATTGCATCACAAAACGCAGTCTCTCACTGCACTGAACTAATCTACTAATCAACTATCTTCACAAAAAACACATTGCCTCACATTCTGTCTGACCTCATTTTGTGTTGTGGCAGCTTCCAAGGGGCTGATTGATGCTGCACATTTCTGCTACCTGATGTCCCAAGTTGGTCTGGGAGTGTACACAAAGAAGAGTACCAAGATGGTTCTGATTGGCTCCAACCATAGGTTAGAGACAGAAGCAGGCACAGCGTTGTAAGAGACCTTTTTAGACTACAATTCGGTTATATTCCATAACCTTATCTTTGTCTCTTCACTTCAGTTTGCCATTTTACCAATGTGCAACAAATGAAGCTATCCAGAGGACTGAGGCCTATGAATATGCCCAATCTCTCGGCTCCCACCCATGCTCACTACCCAATTTCCAGGTAGAATTATTTGTATTTACAGATAAATGAATAAACCAATAAACTCAGTTTGTTTCTTTTATAGAAGTCTCTTAAAAACATAATAATTGATTATACTATTAAATTGGTCTGTGTAAATTCCTTAATAGTTTGTTTGCATTTCCTCTAACTGTATGGCATAGAGAGATTTTAAGATTTTAACACTGAGGAATAACACTGTTCTCTGCTTTTTATTGTCTCTTATTAGGTGTTCAAGTTGATCTATGCATGCCGTTTGGCTGAAGTAGGCCTCAGTGCTCAGGCCTTCCACTACTGTGAAGTTATTTCTAAGAATGTCCTCATGCAGCCATCCCATTACTCTCCTATTTTCATAAGCCAAATCATACAGGTATGCACCTACTCTCCTACTTGTCTTTCCCTCTGTGCTTCCTCTGTGTATATTTACATACAAGTTTTAGCATGATAAACAGATGTAATGGTACGCCGTTTGTTGACAGATGTCGGAAAAGCTGAAATTCTTCGATCCACAACTGAAGGAGAAGCCAGAGCAGGAGTTGTTTAATGAGCCTGAATGGCTGACCCACCTCAGACAGCTGGATGGACAGATAAGGGTGTGGAAACGTGTTTGTACTTAACTTGTGCTATTTTTTTATTTACACCAGGGTTTTACAAAATTAAACATTTAGTCTTAGCATTATACAGTTATAACATTATACAGTTGAAGCAGTTCTACATTTTATTGATGCAGAGGTTTTGGAAATGTCGCTTACATTTATGGTCTTTGAATTATTATCTTGTGATTTGTTTCCATGCAACACATGTTTGATTTTTGTCTCTCTTTTTTTTTTTTTTTTTAGACTGGTGTGATTACATACAATGAAGACAGAGCAACTCCTTCACAGTTTGACTGCAGCAGCCCCAGCTCTGACTTGGACCAGCCCAGATCACCTGAACCTTACAGCATGCCTGTGGAGTTGGATGGTCCCACCCCTGACAACCCACTGATGAGCTCATTACTGCCTGGGCCTCCGCCGCAGGGAGTACAGCTGATGCCTCCAGGTGTGTGTATATGTATTTGTGTTGTTTTTCTTGTTGTCACCTTTTTAACCTCTATCAAAAAATACACTAGGAGCCAGATACAAAATTGATCAGATCTCTTAATCTGTCCCTCAGCTCCCACCTCTATCCTCCAAGATGGGATGGCCCCTTCTCAGCCTTTAAGCTCCATTGATGTGCCCCAGTTCTACCCAGTACCCCCCAGTGGACCACCAGGCCAGATGCCCATCTACCCTCCTCAGGATCCTGGCTTTGCCCCTCCTTCCTTCCAACATGAGCAGACTGAGATGTACCCAGGAGCCCATCAGCAGCCGTGTCCCCCACCTTCCCAAGTGGGTCAAATGTCACCACAAATGCCCCCTCCTCAGGGGCCACATTCACCTGTGAAGTTGAACTACCCACCACCCCAGATGCCCCAGCACATGCCCCAGCACATGCCCCCTTCTCCCGGCCACATGCCATTTGGAGAGCCCGTGTTCCACGCTCCACCAGAGATGCACCCTGCTCAACCAATATCATCCTCCCCACCCAGGAACTCCTTCACACCACAGCTGGACTTGTATGACCAAATGGCTATTATGGTCAGTATCTGACTGTCTGAATATTTAAAAAAAATCAATCCTTAGTTAAGCCATCTTTTTTTCAGTAACACATCTCATGTCTCTCAATTCTCTGTCCATAAAAGTGTTGTTTAAATTAGGAAAACAAGTAGTAACTACTTGGTCTTTTCTGGCGTTGCAGGGTCCTGGGAGGAGAACAAGGACTGCTTCGCAATCGTCAATGAATATGGTGTGTCTGTGTGTCATGTCTAAACTACTGAGATACTCTGTGCCAGAAGGTTCTTCTGTTTAATCTGTCCATGGCTTGTTCGTATTGGCTCTTTATCTCAGAACTGAAATGGAGCAAGTTGTTTTTGCTTAGAAAAAAGTAGTTTATCTTACATGTATTTTAACTTGGCTTTAGTTTCCAGATAATAATTGAATCTAGACAATGTGATTTTTGAAACACAGATTCTATTGATTCATCATTGCACTCTTTTAGCATTGTTAGACTCAGAATGGACAGTACAAATGAGAGGCCCCCAAAAACAAGCTCTTTCTACATGAGACTCAAAAGAAAGATGTATATTATTTTGACCTTTTAATTTCTCGTCTACAGGCTTCAGGACGTCGCTCTCGCACCACCTCTGAATCCTCCACTCACTCTGGCGGAAGAGAGAGGAGCAATTCGGCTGTCAAGCAGGCCTCTCCACCTCCACCTTCAATTCCTGAACAGCCCTGCATAGAAGAGAACAAAAAAGTCAAGAAAGACTCCCCGAAAAAGGTTCATGTTTACACAACCACTCAGATCTTCAGTTAGTGCTCTTCAGTTAGTGATCTTCAGTTACAGCATTCATCAGTGATCGGTGCTATTTCCTTTCTTTCACACAGGGTGGTGGTGGTGGTGGTGGTGGAGGAGTTGGTGGCTGGATAACGCGGATCTGGAAGGGGAAGAATGAGGCTCACTTGCCGGATGACAAAAACAAATCTGTAAGTTGCTGTTGTATGCACGGGTCTTATTTCAGCATTCCTCTTCATTCAGTTTTACATTGTTGAACAGGTTTTGTTTATGTACTTCTACACATGACCAGTAGTAATAAGTAATGCTATGTTGTTTATTTTCAGATTGTGTGGGATGAAAAGAAGCAGAGATGGGTTGACTTGAACGAGCCTGAAGAAGAGGTCTGTAATGTTGTAAAAAAAGACTTTATTCATATTTTTAAAGCCGTTCGGCTTTGTTAAAAAGCTTTATAGATCAATCAGTTCCGATTGTATGGTTTTGTTTTCAGAGTAAGCCCGTTCCACCACCTCCTCCTGGTTTCCCCAAGATGCCCCAGATGCCTGGCCCTGGAGGGCCTGCTCCACCCCCGGGTAGTGGTCCTCCTGTCAACATGTTCTCCAGGAGGGCAGGTGAGATCAGGGTTATTCACTGTGGCTTTTTGGCTTCACAAACTTACGACCCTTACGACCATGCATAATACTTTTGACAGTTGAATTTTTAGTTGTTGAGAAATCCATCAAGGAGATTCCACATTTTATAATTGTCTAAACAAATACGTCAGTCAGCTTTCACACCTGTTTGCTCTGTTTCTTGCCACTCAGATGTGTTTCTTTCTTCTCAGGCACAAAGGGCAGATATGTGGATGTTCTGAACCCCAGTAGAATGGCTAAACCGAGCGGGTCAGCCCCTGCTCCTGCAGACATCTTCGCTCCTTTGGCACCAATGCCCATGACCGGTAACCTATTTGTGCCTAGTTCAGGTACGTGTCATGTGTCAAATGAATTCAATTTAAATGATGTTTGTAAAAGAACTTGTCTTAGTCTACATTTATAATGGTACATTCACAAGCAAGGTACCACTGATGGTCGCAGATAGTTTTTGTTTGATTTCGGAAGAAGCCGCTGTACAGTTAAGGATTAAAGTAATGAAATATTTTCTGTATCCCTTGTTTAGCTCCTGCTGATCAACAACCTTTAGAGGCCAGCGAAGGAGGAGATCAGAAGCAGAATTCACCAAATACCAGCGCTGCTCCACAGGCACGTATTTCTCTTTACTAGTGAACCATTTGAGTTTGTTTAAAAAATGTTTTTTCTAATGCTGAAAATACATTGTAGATTTAAATATGTATCAGCATTATGACCTTATTGTTAACATACCTCTCAAATAGTAATTACTTTTGTAATTGTGTCACCTAATAATTACTATTGTAATGTAAAATCTCAGATTAAGTTCAACACTACCATTGCATGAATGCTGTGGAATGAATTGGAGAGTTTTAGTGATCCTGTTAGGCATATTTCTATAAATAGTTTTCTAATACAAATAAATCGATACCGATCCTTTATAACATGTCAAGATGGCAGATTAGAGTTGATTTAGGCAGTCAACATGAAATACAAAACTGAAGCTTAACTCATCCACACTCCTCCTGTTGCACTTCAATTTATCTGTTTAGATGTTCAACCCAACGTTACCACCTGCCCCAGAAGGTGCTCCCGTGGCCGACGGCTCACACTCCGGGGAGGTAAGACAAATTTCTTCTGTCAACCGCTACTGCCTAGCTAACACAGTATCACTATGCCACCACTGAATCATGAAGCTCAACACCCTAACAGCCAGCGCGTTAAGTGTGCTTATTTGTATAAATCTAAATGAATGTAAGAGGAGGAATGGGAATGCAAGCATGCCAACTTAAAATCTTTCTCCATAATCATGCTAAATGCACAGCCTTGGTGAAATGTAAAATCTGTGTTCCATTTGCTGTATTAATCTAATTCTCTCCATGTCTGTTTTTTTCTTTTTTTCTTTCAACAATCATAATCTTATAATGATAATTTTATTTATTTTGATTCTGACCTGGTGGTTAGTTGAAACAAAGCAATGCATGGGAGATAAATAATTGGGTTTTTTGTTGTCTACTGTTTATTTCCCTTCTGCTGTCTTTAGCTCTCGCGTTCTAGCTCAATGAGTTCTTTATCACGCGAAGTGAGTCAGCATTTAAACCAGGTACCTCTTGCTGGGCCTCAAATGGTCCACTCTCACCCCTGCCTGCAACCCACCGCCCGAGCTCAGCACATTACTAGTAGCATGCTTCACCAATTGCACCTAAAGCTTCGCCGCCCATCTAACCCAGACACCTGCCTGCTCACCTTCCCGCTGTCTCCAGCACTTCTAACTCTACTCTGTATATGTAATGAACAACCAAACCCAGCAAATGCTCAACAAATTAAAATGAATCAGAGTTGCAGTGACTATAAGGAAGTTTCTTATTTTTAGTAGTGGAGGGTAATGTCAGCTTGACGCTCCAGACTAAAGTATCTCCACAACTAGTGGAGGAATTACCATGAAATAATGCACAGACATTCATGGTCATCAGAAGATTAATCCTATTGACCTTTTTTGAAGGGTCAATTTTTTGGGTATAGATATTTTTAAATATTTTGAATTTTAATATTTTGTACATTGAGCCATAGATCAGACCGAAGTATGCTGGAGACTGTTGTCATGAGAACACACAGCTTCAATAAACTCGCCATAAAGCTTGCACGGTTAATAAATCAAGTAAAAAGTGGTTGGTAATGCTGCCTCCCTGTGGATCCCAGTCCTCTCTGCCATTACTTCCCCACTTTTCCTTGGCTTCTGTTTTATAATGTTGCCAACCATTGTGTGATCGCTCCTCCTCTGCCCATAGAAGTGATGGAATAGTAACTATGCACAAACTGTAGTAACACTGTTGGTTCTTTGCAGAGTCTACCCCCCCAGGCAACTGCACCCGCTGGAGGCGTCACCTTTTATAACCCTGCACAGTTTGCACAGGTGAGGATTTAACAAAAAAATAGTTTTGATAGTTTTACAGTTGTAAATGGGTTGCTCTCATTTGCGTTCCTTTTACCTTAATAATCCTCTTTCCTTGCTGTTGTTTTTACTCCTTTTCTCAGACGAGTGCCCCATCGGGAGGTGGACACCGCTCTGGACGTTTGGGCGGTCAGCGCCAGTACCCAGTGTTGAAATAAACATCATTTTGCAGGGAGATTGTAAACAGACTTGTTGGACAGAGTGATATCCTACCTGGACATGGACACACTGCTCTATGCTTAAAGGACCCTTCTTTTTGCCCACACCTAAGGACATAATCAGGCTCCATCATGTCGATCTTGCTTAACCACTCTTTCATCTTTTTCTTCGGTTTGGCAATTGTCACTCGTGTATTTTTTTTGTTTTTTTTTAACAGACACAGTGTTTTCTTGAAGGATTTTTTTCCTGCATTTAAACAGAAAACAGACAGTTGTGTAATGTGTTTTAAAACACAATTAAAAGGTTTATCCATGGATGCTTTCATAGACAAAACTGTATGTTCATGTACAATAAATGTGTTGCTCGTCTAAGCTGTCCAACTTCCCCTTAAATCTAACTCTAACAGAATGATCCTGTTTTAGGTTTCCCTTTGTGTCTAACGTCCAAATGTCCGTTTGTTTGATTGAGTGAGTGATTGATTGTATGTGTGATGGATAGAAAGAAAGCGGCACCTTTTTAATTTTATATTGTGGACTTTGCTTTTCAGCTCTTCCGTGTGCTTCTGTCAACTGGAGCTAGCATGTTGTGTGAGAATGAATCACGTCAATAGTGCACTGTCTGCCGTTTGCTTTTTCTCAGTTGCCCTCCAGTTAACAAAAGATGTTGGATAACACAGAAAAGAGACTCTTACTGGTTTCACAACCTGAGAGTTGGGAGCAAGTCTGCAGTGCTACAATGTTGCTCGTTTTCAGATATTTATTTAAGTGTCCTCCTGTCCATCAACAACTCTTGACTTTAAAAGATGTGTCAAGGTCTTTTTTCCAAGTGAGGCTTCAGTTTCTCTTCTGAGAAATTTGACAATATCACTGAAACGAGGGGTGGTCTTCAGAACAACAGGAATTGAGATTAAAATGTTAAATGTCCCTAAAAATAAATCTATCCAAATATTTGTATATCAGATTGATTGTATTTATGAAACGTAGGCATACACGTGTGTTTGTGTGTGAAGAGCAAAGTAATTTTTTCTGATTAGCTATGAATAAACGCATTAATGATTCACTAGAGATGATGCGGATTCATATTCTGATCGTTTGTATTGGCCGCTTCTGCAGACAAATAAATCTTTATGTAAATTGTGAAAAGAGAGCTCATTTTACTCTAAATACTTCCTTGTCATTTTAATTCACTGAAGTGATTTTAATCCAATCATTTGTGGCTCAACTGTTTCTGATTAAATGACTTTGTAGGCATCCGGTTATGATTATAAAAGGTCCCCTTTTGTTTCAGAGAAGGAATTGTTTTTCCCAATGTTTTAGAATTCTTCTAAAGTTCTTGACAAAACGGTAAACACAAGATGTGAAGACAAAATGGTAATAAAGTTATTTTTTGCGCTCTGTAGCACTTTGAAAGATGTCTATTGTTTTTTTTTTCATTACATTATGTTTTCAAATCATTAAACCAACCTATCAGTTGGGAGTAAACTCTGGAGCTACTACCTTTTTCTGCAAATAACTAATAATGCAACTATGATGGAAAATAGCTCCAATATGATTAATATTAAATGTCAAAGTTGTTTTTTTTATACATTTTTGATTTATAGGTTAGCATTTCATTTCTACCACTGATGTAACAATGTTGTGAAATTAGATAATATAGATTAAAGTTAGTCCTTCATATGTATATAACCTGCTCTATTTGCTGTTAGCAAAGACATTTACACCAAGTTACTTACATTATTATGTACAGTACACATACAAAATGTAATACGGTGTCATAGTATGACTGTTGGAAACACTTTTACAGCCTTATAAGTAAATCATCTACTGTAAACATATTCATCAAGCAGTGACAATGATTCTGATGTCTTGTGTGAGTCTGACTCCCAGATGGAGTAATATTAATTGATCAATGTTTTTCCTTAGACACTGGCACTTATGTTCAGTCCACTTATCTAAGAAAGACAATCACCTGCTAGCAAAGTGAGCACCTGTATTAGAAAGTGGTATTATATAAATAATATAATAATACATTTGGGGTTACTTCAATTATTTACAGTGAGTCCAATCAAACCAGACTTTCCACAATCCACTCAATCAGTATAAAACAAAGATAGGTGCTTATATAGGTAACTTGTATGATGTGCCAGCTCTTCCCAGAATTATATCATCCGAGTTCATTAAAGTTGTTCATTTACTGACGTCTTATTCTGTGTGTAAAATGGGGTTGTCCTCTTCTGTTTACGTAGAGAGACTTTGATTCTGTGTGTCCAGTGTTGCTTGTGCTTTTTGAACAGCAACCTCCAGCACTGTGTGGTCACTGAGCAGCTGTTGGAGAGCAGCTGGGTCCATCTCCAGTAGCATACCTGTACAAAGAGATGCAGAAGAGCAGAATCCAAATATCATTAATGTTAAAAATAAGTGTTTTTATCCACACCTTGAATGCCTATACCATAAGAACAATTATAACAGTCCAAAGATATTACATCTAGAAAGACTGATGATATTTACAGGGAATGCTACCACAGACCGAGTATCAGGTCACCTGTAATATCCTTTGCATGAAGTGGATCCAGCTCTTCCACCAGTGAGAAGATCTTCTCTCCCAGCCTCTCTGTGTCATCGGCGTCCGACAAGTCACTAATGTCCATCTCCTCCATGTTCTGTCTGAAGAGAAGCAGCAGGGACATTATTTCAAACAAGGGGTTTAACTGTCATTTATCCATGAGCATTGGTTCTGTTTTAATGTTTAATTATGTGGATTTAAATTGCAAGTTAACAGTACTAAGTCACATACTCCTTAAGTGTCTTTAGGGCGAAGTTCACCTGCTCTTCCAGCATAGTTGGATCTGAAAGAAGGTTTAAAACGGCCTCTTTGTGCTGCTCCAAAAGCATTCCTGTTAAAAAAAAAAAAAAAGAAAATTATATTTTTATGCAACATAGTCACAATGACAATTCTGACATGCTGATGTTGCTTCACATCCAAGTTGTATTTTAGGTGCTTGTTGAGTCACAGCACGGGTTGCTTACCTGTAATTTTCTGTGAGTGACCAGTGTTGTAAACATTCACCAGCTCAAACAGCTGCTCCCCCAGAGAGTCAGAGGACACAGACACATCATCCTCGTCCTTACATGTTACCTTGCTGCAAAGAGGTGCAGGGACATGACAATGCACACTTTGAATGGTTTTTGACATACACATAACAATCTAACATACACATACAGCAAGCAAACATGTATTAACGTTACCACTGACCTAAACTTGGTGGTTAATAGGTGTTGTTACATTTGTGGACAAAACTACCCACATGAAGACATTTCCTCTGTTTCCTCTGTCTCTGTTACATTAAATGTGCCCTTGCCATCTAAATACTACCTCACTCCTCTGCTGATGACTTATGAGAGCCAACGTACTCGTCTAAGACCAGACTGTTCATGATGATGGAGGTAGTAGGAGATCAGGTCTGGCAACCCCCTGGCCATTGCTGTACCTGGGCTCCTGCGCCAGCTGCAGGGCTCGGAGGGCTTTCTCCACGGCTGCGTCCAGCATGGCCTTGTCCTGCAGCATCTGACTCAGAACATGACCTGGCAGCTCCAGAAGCATCCCTGGAACACACAAGGTAGGCTTGGGAAATGTGGACATTTCTCGTACTTTCAAAGTTACTATCATACACAGACTTTTATAATGTCACAAAAACAAACATCGTGCCATGCAGGTCATCTCACCTGTGAGTTTTCCAGCGTTCTCTGCGTGTTTGGGGTAAATCTGAGTGTACAGTCTCTCACCAAGTGTCTCCAGGTCTTCTACTTGATCCATGTTTGAGCTCTCACACTAAGACACTGCTTGCAGGTGCCATATTACACCACACTGAGAAGATTAACAGAAGACTTTGGCCTCTGACAACTTCTTGGTTTACCAATCACATTAACGTGAAGAAAACATCGACGCAATACTTTGAAAAATCCTGCGTCAAAAATTGCAGATTCTTGCTAAAAGATTTGTCTTTTTTGCGGACACATGTTATAAGATTAATTACGACTCCCCCTTTTTAGGGTTAAAGTAGCTGAGGCTTGGAAATTACATTTTTTGACGGCTGTCTGTAAACACGAGTCGCGTATTAATGACGTTAGGCTTTCACAGACAGTGGTGAGGACGTGTTCCTCCGCTGGGTTTGTGGATAACTAGTACTTAATAAAATGACTTGCAAAATATGGTAGAAAAATTATACATCATTATACAAATACTTACACTGCTGTAACGATATTTAAGTTCAATGCATGCTCAAATTGTGTAAAAAAATGTTGGCATGATTTTACATGTTTTGTTTTAAAAGAAAAAATTAAAAAATCTGTAGATGCGCAATGATCTGTGACAGAGGCTCCGTAAAGCGGTTTCCGGTCTCTCAGGTCCTCTTCCTCCGCTAGAAGGTAACGTGGTCATCTCGGCAGCTAATAGCCGCTAACTTAAATGTGTTTATTGTGTCTCCTAACTTGTATTCAGTAATAGAAAGTAAGATATTTTCTGTGTGGAGATTGTTACACACCATTTGTGGTAGGAAATGTCCATGTATAGTGTAGGAATGGAGAAATACATTTGTGAACACGTAGCTCATGGTAGGCCTCGTTGTGCTTCATCAGTTCCTTGCGCTGGGCTGTGGAGCTAACTTTAGCTAACTGTGTTTCAGTATAACGTGACATGAGTACAAACTTCAAATGCACTCTGTAGTTTGTATAACAATACTTGATTAATAACACTGATTCGTAACACTGGCTGATAATTTTACCACGTTACCGTGAAACGAAGACGTAAACACGTTTAGCTGTAGTTAGCTACATGCTGAGAAAATGGTAGGAAACTTTAATGAGCCGTGTCAGTTGCAGGTAGTGGCCGTACGTCTAACCGCTGATTTGACGTTGTCTTCAGCTTGCCACGTTAATTATTTGGCTAACCCTCCCATATGTCCCGTTTGGTGCAGGTTCATCATGTCGTCCCATTTGCAGTGGATGGTCATCAGGAACTGCTCCAGCTTCCTCATCAAGAGGAACGGACAGACCTACAGCACTGTGAGTAACATTACACTGACTGACAGACCTGTGTCCCAACTTAGCATGTTAGTTCTAACCAGGGATTTGAGTATGTGGTGTGACCATGCAGGTAAAATGACACAACGTCAGAAAGTGTTCTTAAAGGTGAATACTAAAAGCCAGTTTTGAGTGTGCTATTGATGTATAGTATGGCCCAATAGTGCAGTACACAAAGAAAGTGAAAGAGCCACTGGAGGTCTTGTAAAACAATACATATTAAATATGTGGGTAAAGTTTTTCTCCTTTTAACTTTAATTGGCAGTCACCATTTAATTGATAAATGTTGGCACTCATTTCCTAATATCCTACTTTGATTTCTTGCATACTAACAAGCAAACATGCATCCCACATACATAAGCAATGCTTATTTACTACTGTTAATCTGCCAGTACACTGTGTAAAGCTGGACAATATATATTGTATTAAGATATGAGACTAGATTGTCTTAGATTTGGATATTATGGATTATTATGAGTAATATCTTTCTGGTTTTAAAGGCAGAATTACAGTGAAGTACCAGACTGTTGTAACTGTTCTATTATTTGCTTTTACCCACTTAGTCATTATATCCACATTACTAATTATTTATTAAAAGTCTCATTGTGTAAATATTTTGTGAAAGCACCAATAGTAAACACTACAATACAATGTCAAATATTGTGATATTTGATTTTCTCCATATCGCCCGGCCCTAACTGTATGTGCTCAGTATAGACCTTGTAGCTAGTATGATGGGGCTGGTCTTGACGTTGAAGTAAATACATAATCAGTAATCAGTCGTTGACGTTACTATCCCAAGCTTAGCAGGGTTATCTGAATTAAATCATTTTACGTGACAGGAGCCCAACAACCTGAAGTCCAGGAACTCTTTCCGCTTCAATGGTTTGGTGCACAAGAAGACTGTAGGTGTGCAGCCAGCTGCCGATGGCAAGGGAGTCGTCGTCGTGCTGAAGAAGCGTGCAGGTAAACATTTTGATGTGGTTTCCATTTTTGGGCACTTCCATGTCTGTAAAACAAGTGATTTATTTAATTGACCTATGATCAAACATTGGTGGCATTTTTAAGGGACATCAGCTACTCTTTTATGACTTACTGATGCTTGCTTGAATCAAGTGTGCTTTCTTCCAAGTAATTCAAATAGAGTTGCTCGTGCTCTTCGTGGAACCCGCTAACATGCACTGAACTGTAAGGAGAGGCAACTGAGCACTGAACTTTGAGAACAATGTAGAGAGGGTTTACATGACCTCAGAGGTTTTGCGGGTCTAGGTTATTTTGTTTGTTTGCAGCATTACAGCTAACATAACAATGAAACGTTAAATGTTTTTTTTCCTTGTTCTACAGGCCAACACAAACCTTCCAGCTCTTACGAGAAGATAACCATCAACAAGAACTCTCGTGCCACCCTCAACAGCCTGAGGCACATCATCAGCAAGAACAAGTACAGGAAGGACCTGCGCATGGTGAGCTACATTTGGGATTTTTAGAATGCAAAATCGTGTGTGTGTGTGTGTGTGTGTAATTGGAGGTAATGTATTACCTCATTGGTTTGCATGGGTGTCATTTTTATTTGTAGTTTGTATTTCACAGATTTTACGAACATAATTTGAATTTAATTTGTTAACAGGCTGCCCTGCGTCGTGCCAGTGCCATTCTGAAGAGCCAGAAGCCTGTTGTGGTCAAGAAGAAGCGCGCCAGGGCTGCCAAGACAGCATAAACTGATACGCACGATACATAAATAAAAGCTTCTTGTTTGGGAAAAAAAAATGAGTCTTGATTACATCCTTGGTTTCTAATGTGAAGGGTTTTGGAGGTATCTCAAGTCATTTGGTATTTAAATGAAGTAATTCTAGTAATTATCATTCCATAATTGTCATACAGTAAAAACTTTTGGCAAGCTCCCCATCTGTTTGATCATATTGAATAAATAAGTCAGGGTTAAAAAAAGTTGTAATGTCAAACCCTTGACGAAAGTAGTAGTACAACATGTCGAAAAGTCATAATGGGTTGTTTTGTATGGTTGTGTAAGTCGAAAGCCGTATTATTCGGCTTGACCCAGTTACCCTCAAGTTCCCGACCCAACTGCCTACGGACCGCGCTACTGCCACGCCCCATTGTGGCTGAAGGAACCTGGGATTGAACCACTAACCTTGTGAACCTACCTCCATAAAATGTTGGGGGAAAGCAGCATGTTAACGGACAGTAAATGCCTATAAGCAGAAAACGTGTCTGCAGTATGTTATGTTAACATTTTTGTTGACTTGCTTTGGAGGCGTGTGCTATTTCCTTAGCACTAAACATCCTGACACCTGGTGTAAGTAATGTAGTAACTTGGTTGGATAGAAAATGGTCATGGAGTTCGTTGGGTAGCACTTTACAATACATTTCACTGAGCTTTTGTTTGTTGGTCCATCTGCTTAATGATCTTAGCAGCACCAGAGCAACCTGTTAGGTTCACAAAGTTCATTTGAAATCTTCAGAACTATTCAGGTAATATAACTAACATATTGACCTTGCTGATCTGATTTCCCTGTGATGATGTGCATGCTGTTTTACACGTGACAGAAATGAGCTGCAACTAATCAAATGCCAGGAAGGTGTCTCTGCATCAATAATGAGTGCACCCAGCTGACTTAGTTTACTTCTTTACCCATATAGTTGAACTGTTTTGACCTACATTCTTGAAGATCTGAATGCTTGTGTTTTGTTTGCAAAGCATACATGTATGTTTGAAACTTCCTTTTCATCAGAAGAAGATCATTCTAAAGCAAACAAGGCCTCTGTTGCTTTGGTCACAACGACTAGTGATGTGGAAACAATGGATAGATTTTAAAGCAGCCCACTGGCAGCTTTCCACCCATGGCTTTGGAAAGAAAACTGTTGTCACCTCCCCTTGAGTTTAAGCAGATCACATATTCTGGAGTGAAGGGCATCTCTTTCACACAGGATCAGGACTTACCTAGGACAGGATGGCTTGGCATCTGTGAAGATGTGATAGAGGCTGTGGTCGCTATGAGGGGACTAAGGCGAGTGCTTTTCTTCATGCACTTGGCTCTGCTGGTCCTGCAAAGTCGGAGCTTTGAACTACAGGATACAATTCATTCACTGATAGAGGAGAATATCCACCTTCATGACCAGCTGGAAAACCTCACCCAAGCCCTCAGGGAATTCAAACGTATGCTCAGGCATCACTCAAATGGTACAGAGTCATTTACCTTCTATATACAGTATAAAGTGCTTGCTTAGTTATTTAATAGACACATAATTCTAGTGTAAAGTTATGTAGGGGTGCAATATAAAGCCTAGTTAGAAACTGTGATGTTCAACAGTAATCAAAGTAAGTTTTCACCATATTCACTAAATAGAAAACACTCTGAAACTAAAACAAATATATTTATATTTTATATTAAATCTTTATTTTTTCTAACTCTTAGTTTTACTCATTGGGATTATTGTTATGCATTGCAAACTAGCACATACATTGTTTGTGTATATGCAAATAAAACCTCTGAATTGAATAGTAGTCTCAAGACACACTTTCTAATCTATAGGTCCACTACTGAAATGCATATTATTTTTTAGAATTGTAGTGTTTTTAATGTTTGGTCCCCAAGGTCAAAACCGCTGCCTGCTCTCCCCCCCCCCCCCCCCCCCCCCCCCCCCCCCCCCCCCCCCCCACACACACACACACACACACACACACACACTCACTCTAATTTCCTGTCTGTGTCCTGTCTTTTTAATCTTAATCCTTTCCAGGCTGTCTTCATTCACTCAATTTCTTATGTATCTTATTTTTAGTTGTTGACCTCCCTCCGAGGAATAATACGTTTATTTAGTCATTATTTGTTTGTGTTTTGTGATTAATGCAGACCCAGATCACCATGAACACCATGAACATCACAATGAGGATGCCCAGCATCTCTGGGATGAATTGTCGGAACATGGTGTGTAACACCACATCTCTTCATCTAATTTAAACATTTAATAATTTCCAGCAGATCATGTCCTATTGCAAAGTTGTGGCAGAGCCATATTGGATTATTGATTGCATGGCCGCGTAAAGGCTGCGGGGAGGCCCATGGGTCATGTAGCCTAAGCACCAAAGGGAATAATAAAATGTTAATCAACTCTGTCAAAAGTTAGCCTTTTTAGCAGCACAATATGGTAGGTTAAAGGGACTAAATAATTCCTGCATGAGATGATGTAACAGTATGTTTTCCTTCCTGGCAGGTATTAGTGCACAAAGCCATCTCCTGTTGGAGCATGCATTTTGTGGACCTGACCTGCATGGCTCAGCTGCTCCCCTCATTGAAGAAAGAACCCTCCTGCTGCTGACGTTACCCTGCCTCACCCTGTTGCTGCTGATTACAGATGTCTTGGCTACATTAGCCTGACGCCCACTGAGGAGCTACACAGAACTTTAACTGTTGTCTCTGTTGCTTAATGGTCATACAAAGTGACGTTATTATCTTGTAGACATCAGGGAAAAGTGCAAACTATGCTGTAATAATGATAGAATAGTGAGTTGTGACACTAGTTGCAGAGATTAGCTCAAGCCCCAGATTTTTCTCTTCAGAGTGATTATTGAGTGTAAAGAACTGCATGAGATCAATCTGTGTTAGACCAATCACCTCTCTGGAATTTACTGAACTGGAATGGAGCATGTTGATGCTGGTGTATCATCCCAGAGAAAGCTGAATTATAGCAGGGTAGACCTGGCAACTCTTCTAATTACTTCCATTGTGGCAATTTTTTAAAATCTGTTAGTTAATTTGGTTGTTAGTTGTTTCAGGAACCACTTTTTTCTTTTTATGATAGTGATGATAATAGAATAAATACATAAGATATTCAGTTTTTGGCTACTCAGTGTACCTAAACATGTAATTCAGTCCAAATTTCAAGATGTTAACAAATACAATTGTGACTTTTATCTTTATTTTTCCCGTAATTAAGACTATTTATTTGAACTGTTCAGCTATTAACATTCAGAAACAAGTAGATTGGCATTCTCGAGAAATAATCCTGGGTATGGGCCTTTTTTCACTGCAGACATTTGTCAAATGCACAGGATTAATTAAATTAACGATGGCTTTGTTCCAGCAATTAATAACATTAATTACACCTGTGTTTGACAAGTCAAAATGTCTGCTGTGAAAAAGGTCCACACTGTCTGTTAACACCAGGTTTCATCTGAGCTGATCTGTGAATAGAATTGTTAGTTACTAATGGGATGAACTCAGCAGCCCTGTGTGTTTTATTGAAAAGGCAGACAAACACTGACAATTACCATCTTATAAAAGTTATGGGGAACATCTAGGCAAAAAGTTGTATTTAAACTAACCCTGACATATATACATTAGCATTAAAGGTGCTGTAGGTAGTATTGTGAAGATCCAGGATTTAACCAAAGAATTTGAACATTGACAACATTTCAGTCCGTCCCCCCTGTGGGTACACGATCCGTCCTGCCTACACGATCCGTTCTGCGCATGCGCACGAATACGTAGCTGAAAACCTGGCGGTTTCCCTGCACTATTGGTACCACGCATGCGTCGGAACACTTGTCGGCCAAGCGTCACAACGGACAGCTTTTTTTTTTTTTTCTTCATTTTATTAACAAAGAACAATTATATCGCCAGTATGTACGTATACGAAAAGTCAATACCAGAGGTGCATATACAGAATATATATATATATATGTATAAAATTATGTATTAGCATTTTTTGTAGGCCAGACTTTTTTGTAGTTCACAAGTGCTCAACATGTAATCTACTTTTTTTAGTAGTTTTTTGTCACTGATCCAAAACTGTGTACTGACATCTGTGTACCAGTCATAGGTGACATTATTATTAAGTGATCAACATGTAATCTTTTTTTTAATTTGTTTTTAATTTTTTAATTATTGTTTAAGCCAGGCTATGAATTACGAAGTGTTTACGTGGTGGCCAATCCAAAAATATAAAGGAGTTGTTACATTAACATTTGATTACATGTGGAATGGGAATTCTTTTTGACTGAGGGAAAGTCAAAGCATTTAAAAAAATAAAAAATAAAACATTTGCAAGACAAATACAGGGTCCAGGCCAGTAAAAAGAATATTCCAGCACCACATTAACAAGCCTCAAATCATGTTTCATTTTATTGTTACACGTTACATTGACATGCACTCGTTTGAAATCAGCCAAAGTCCGCATTTTTACGCGGGGGGCAATTTATTTTGCTGCAAAAAATTGCAGATTTACATGCAAAATAATGCGGGGCTTGCATGATTTTTGTTGCTTAAAGTCACAAATATCTTAACAGTAAGTTGAAAAATGTTGTGTTTACTTTACACTAGGCAGCCATTTCCCCTGTTGCCATGGTAATGTTATGAAGTGACGCAATTGCACAACAAGAAAAACACATTCCTTTTTTCCTTAAACCGCAGTTGTCCCAAGTGCCCGCAATTTCATCCCTTAAATATTCGAGATATTCTATTGAATTTTTGAAGAAAATGTGCCGCATAATCAAGGATTTTTGCAACAAATCTTGCGCATGTGCAGGACGGATCGTGCAGTGTCGTGAAGCCTCGTAAAACACAATTAGCATCTGCGCATGCGCAGAACGTGTAGGCGGGACGGATCGTGTACCGACACCCCCCTTTCTTCTAAAGCCCAAACGGTCTCTGAAACCCCTCCCCCCACGAGGGAGAACGTATGTTTGTGCCTGAGCAGTGATAGACCTTTTTGACAGCAGACATGATGACATGTCATAGTAGGAAAAACACAGGTGTATTCAAAACCATTAATGATGGCTGCATTCCACTTAGGAGAGACCCTGGTATTGTGCATGCTGACTCACTGTAATAGCTTTCACTGGTACACTTGATGGAATTCAGCCATCGTTAAGGTTGTTCATTTCAGCTGTGCTTTTCCTACTATGACAAGGGAAAAAGGTCTATAGAGAGTCCGTGGGACAGCTACTTTTTTTTTTTTTTTTTACAAAGAAAATCTCAGTTTATTGTTAAACTGTTAAAGTATAAGACTGTGAAAATACTTAATTAGAAAGACTACACACTTCAATGTCGCATGGATGACGTCTCACTGAAGCTACAAAGTCTGTGTGTACTGTACCGGGGAAGTAACGTTACTAAGATCAGCAGCTTATCTTGCTTCTTCTTTTGCCTATCTGCTGAAAACCCTTCACTGGAAAAAAAAAAACTGGTAAGATAATGTTACGTTATGTGTTGTGGAACAGAGCTAAGCTAGCTTGCTAGCTAGCTAGCACATTGAGCATCAAGCTAGGTGACGTAAATCTTGTGAGAAAGAGATGTAGTTCACTGAGCGGTTTCACACAAAACTAATTGGTACTATGACAAACCTATGGCTAGACTTTCAGAAAGTAGGTTTTTCTTTCTTCTGTTGAAAACATATATTTTGAATTAACTAACATCATATTTGAAATCAATTGGGAGAGACACTTTTTTTAAAGTGCCTCTCCCCGTTCACTCCCATTCATATTTTTTCCAAATTAAGGTCCCATGAAGTCCACCAGAAGGGGCGTGACTTTGGGTCTCTATTGTCCAAGGGGGTAAGCCTCTCCTCTCTAAACATTGCTCCCATGGCGCCATTTTAATGCTACCAAGCCATCACCCGCCATTAGCATCCCATTGACTGCCATTCATTTTGACGCAACTTTGACAGTAAATAACTTTACATCTGAAGCGTTTCAAGACTCTATTTATCCATTGTTTGTTTCTAAAGAAACACAACAATGTTTAAAAGTGCTCCATTATCTTGTATGTCACATTATGGCTCCGTAGCAGACGTTTTTGTAAAAATAGGTTAACGATTGTGCCATAACCACGCGATTTACCGTCGCATAGTCGACAAATCCACGTGTTGTCAGGATAATTACTCAGACAGTTTGGACTTCCATAGGCTGTTTATGTTTAATTACTAATGTTAATTACCATGTTAGTTAGCAATAATTAGCCTGTGTCTGTTATCTCCTAACATATACCTACGCTCTCTGTCTCTGCTGATTGGGAATGATTGACTTCTCTTGGCACAGCTACTAGAAGACTTACAACTTTCAGATACGTTGGCCAAGTCACAACTACGTCGTCAAGCCCAGTTGGAGGCTGCGCAGTAACGCCTAGCCATCACCGGAAAAGTGCTTCTATTTTCTTTCAGTGGTCTCCGTCCAGAACAACGGGGTCTGTTGGCCCACTTCTTTAACTGTCTATGCTGTTGACATAGTTAGACCGCCAGGCCCCGATTGGAGAATCTGAACAGGGAGCTGTGGATTTTTGCAAATTGCACTACAGGCTATAGGGAGGAGACAGATTTTTTTTCTTTTTTTAATACTTGAAAATAGGGTCAGTTTCAGCAAATATGACAGTTAGTTTTATAAGTCTGACCTACTGCATCTTTAATTTGAAGTTGGGATTCAGGCCGCCCTACAAATACCAATAATCAATTCTTTCTTGCTTTGTTTTGGACTCCACTAACTCCTCAGGGAAATAGCTGGCTCTTTAGCTGCTAAATGCTCAACTGTGTTCACCAGCTAGTTTAAGTTGGTCTTGGTCTGGTGCGGAGCAGGTAGCATATAGTGGGTTTATCAGAGCTTTCTTTTGCTGAATACTCAGTTTGAAACAAGGTTGATGAGAGCAGTTTGTGGGTCGATAAACCCCCACTAATTTAAAATGCTCAATGGATCAATGGGACCGGAGAGCTACTTCACAATTATCTGTGGGTTTGTTACAACCCTTTCACATAACTCTTAATCAGTCAATCCACTATTAGTATAAAAATGTTTAGTGCAGCTTTAACTTTCCTGAGATTCTCCTTTTTTTTTTTCCATAATACCTACCTCGGACCACTGATAAATGAAAAATACAACAGGCTGTGAGTTCAAACGTTTGTTTATTCTTCCCACTATTTGAAATGGTACAGCACATATAAAAGTTATAAAACTAACTACAAGTCAGTTTGGGCTGCAGGATTCGTATTCTACAGATTTAAACACATTTAATACAACAAAGATGCACGAGAAACTAAACAGGGAATGTGTTTTTACACAATGAATAAATAGTTTACAGTCACAGCTCAAAGAAAACATTTAACCTAACATCTACATCATTCTCACGGTGTATAACTGGTCCTCAATATTATTAATGGCCAAAATGTACTTTTATTAATATTAACTTATGTTTACTATAGATTGATGTCATGATAAAACTCACAGGGCCATGATATTTTGTGTGCCTTAACTTTTGCTTCTGCTTCAATGTAATCCTGGCTTAGTCCCCCATTGCTACTGAATCCACACACATAAAAATGATCTATAGTCAATGAAGACTGTGTACGCATGTTTCCCAAGCTTGATGCATATTAGATATTATGGCTCTAGTCTATATCAAGGTCGGAGTCTTCATCGCTCACATTGTTCTGTACGATAGCTCCATTGCGAACCGTCTTCGGGACGATGCGGGCCTTGTCAGGCAACAGGCCGTACTCCTGCAGAAGGGCCTCCAGGTCTACAGCAAAGAAGTCTTCCCCGAGCTGGTCTGTGACCCGCACAAAGTTGCCGATCAGGTCCCCTCCTTTGTAAACAAGAAGAGCAGGCAGAGCACTTTCCTTGAAAAGTGCGCTGGTGCTGATGGCCGAGCTGCGTACGCTGCAGAACTTGACCAGCGGGTATTCTTGAGCCAGACACATCAGACTGCCTCTCATGGCCTCACAGCCTGGGACATCCGGCTCATAGATGTGGATCATGACCAGTATGCTTTGGTCCTCCCTGTCCAAAGCCTCCAGGAAGTCCTCTCCGCTGTTAAGCTCATAGACCTGCGCAAAGCGTTTGCCACGACAGAGCTGACGCCGCATCTCTTCAATGCGCTGCAGACGGTAATGCTGGAGGAAGTCTTCGTCATCCTCTTCTTCCTGGAGCATGTTGTACTCTTGCATGGTCATCTGTGTAGTAGACAGAGAGGAAAAAACATGCAGTTAGTAAAAGGAACAGTTTAAGGTTTTGGGAAATATGCATTCTTATAGAAAATTAGATTAGAAGATTTATACCACTCTGTCTGTCCAGTAAATGACTACAACCAGCAGAAGGTTAGCTTTTGTTCTAAATTGGCTTATTATAACTTTTATAGGAAACTTCTTTCTTAGGAAATAAGTCAAATAGTTGGCAGCTGCATTAATGCATAGTGAAACCAAGTGTGTCACTTATCTATAACAATAATAATAGTCAGAAATTAGGATGTTAATCAAGCCGTCTTTAATTAGTATCTTGCCTTTATTTAGCCTTTTTCCCATAGCAAGTGTGGCAAAATTTCAAGCTGGAATTTGAGGAACAAAATCTTTAATCTAAGGGAGCTTTTCACAAGCCTTTTTCCCCCCCATGTTTATATATTTTGTCCTCATCCTACTTACTTTTCCTTTGATTTTGTCCTGCATATCTTTCTGTTTCTCTTTGTCTTTTTCCAGGTCGAGGTCTGAGCGACAGGTCATCGACAGCTTCTTGATCAGTCTTTCCATCTCTCTTTTCTGCTCTTGTTTCTGCTCCACTTCCAGCTGCTTGTACTTCCTCCAGTCATTGATGACACCCTTTGGTCCTAAAGGAGAGACGCCATTGTCACAGTTACTGTAATTCTGACACAGTTATGCACAGTGGTCTTATTAGGACAGTATTTTTCTGTGTGTGCGTGCTTGTATTAGTACCCGTGTTGACAGCACTTCCATCGGCACTGTAGTCTATCTCAGGCTCAGTGACGCTAGCATCCCTGATGGTCTTGTTCTCCCCATCCTCCTCCTCGTTGTCACTGCCTTCGTCCTCACTGCTGCTATAGTAGTACTGCAGCTTCTCTCCGAGAAGCTTGTCATCTAAAGTCGTCATGACAACGGCTCACCTAAGAGCAGCAGTAAAGCGTTAGAGCACAGATCCAACTCACTAACAACTTATAATATACAACTTGGTACAGGACACAACGCTAAGATAAATGCTTTCATGTTAGATGGTATCATTATGTTAATTATCTTTGTACAGCATGCAAAGAAAGGTCTGTACAAAGTAATATCAATATGAACTTATCTAATAGATCTATTTTGTTGGGTAATTTAACAAATAACTTGCATGAGCATTGCAGTTGACAGTGAGATAATGCTGCAATTTGTTTTATTTTTAAGCCTCATAGATACAACCTATTCAGATAAACACACTAGTATGGCAGAGAACATCACTCACTGGATCACAATAATCCAGATTGACAGCCATCCGAGCTGTCAAAGGTTGAACAGTAAGGGTTTATTTCAAATATAGGACATCTAAACATAGTTTATAATAAGTGTCAACTAAAGACTGAAAGGCCTTTAATGGTGCACTGAGTCGTATATAAGCCAACTCATGTGCACAGATGGAGTGACAATGGCCCCCTGATAAATCCCTCTTATTTACTTAACGCTACCAGTGGTGAGGCAGCAAAATAATAGACAATCTTATGCCCAACTTCAGCTCTTATGTTTAATAATGTTGCCATTAGGTGACAATACAAAACCTTATGTCTCCGCTGCATTTGAATAAAATGTCAACACATGCAAACAGTAACGAAGGCCTAAAGCCAAAGCCTAAATAGTCTGAGAATTTCCGGCGATATGACAGCTAGCCAACGTTACAACAGCTAAATCGGGTAATATCGTTAACAAGCTCGTAACTCTTATTTCTATTTCGTCAATTGTCTAAACGCTACTGAAAGCGAACATAAACAATGCAACAATATCATTTATTAAGTAGGACACGGGCCGAACCGATAGTCACGGCTAGTTTTTGTAAACGTGAGCTAGATTAGCCTTAGCCAACTAGCTAAAATAGCTAGCATTTCTTACACTTCCTTTCTGTGACAACCAGTAAACATAAACTAACCATTAACCAAGTGTAGATTAAATTCATCTATCCAAATATATATATATATATATACCACTACAGAAGCAAAGAGCCCAGTACTTATTAACGATTAGTTTTGATTTTACCTTGATTTTCTGACCAGCTACCGTTAAAGAATAACACCAACTCCCAACTGCTCTCAGTCTAGTTTAGCTGCTGGTTTAGCTGCAGCAAACCAATCTCCTGGATTATGATGCCTTTAAGGTTCACGTAAATGTCGTAATTATAAAGTGCAAGTACATAGAGAACTGACATTTAGCTAGCTCAGGAGTTGCAATAATGATATTTATGGTCACTAAATCTGGGATGTTTGTTACATCTTTGGAAACACAAATATATGCCCATATGCGCACATTTACACTTTACGTTTTAGTAAGTATCAAATAAATCAACCAAACAACAGCCACTCAAAATTAGTGAGCTGCCTAGGTCTTTCTGGCGTCCTTGCCATCGAAAGTTGTATTTCAAAGTATGATCGTAATAGGGTAATATTCTTTTTCAGTTTTTAAAGTTGAACTTTACTGAGAGCACTTAAAGGAAACACGACAGCACGTTCATCCCACTGACGTATGAAAATGTAGGAAAATGCTGGAAGTGCAGTTCCCACCTTTACAATAAGAGGGCAAAATGACTGTCAAATACGATAGATAATATACTTCGCACTACTACTACAACTACTATAACTACTTGCGCCACAGCTGCAAGGTTCACTAAAACTGGAAAGTGAAATATTTGGATTTTTATTATGATTCCCTTTTTGAAAAATATTTTATACCATACCATAATAGTCTACCAATGATTGAATTATAGGGTCAGTCTCCCTTTTGTTAATACAAATTTATGACATATTTTAAATAATCTTAAACAACAAAATCTATGGATTTTCTGGTGGGTCCCTGACATGAATCATCTAACATGTATCCTAATTTACCTAAATGTTGAAAATCAACACTGTGTTTTTGAACATTCTGTTTTACTAATTCTTTTTGTTTTACCATACACCTTCAGCCAAAATAAACACATGATTCACAAGAAACAGTGGGTGAGAGCTGAAAGTGGAAATGTAGCGGTACAGAACAATGGATAGTCAAAACAAAGATTTTAATACCTGCCAATTTAAATGAATGGACAGTAATCCACTTTGGGTCTATAGCTTTATTTCAATGAATGGTCATATCATTAGTTTTAAAATAAATCTACAGACAGTACATACCTTTTTATTACTGGACAGTGTGAACATGATGGTATTTCAGGCATAAAGTAGTTAACAAAAATGATCTCTTTGTGAATTCACTGATGTGTTGGTTCACAAAACATCTTAAACACTTATTTTTTTAGCAGCAGCCTCATTTTAATAAATGGATCTCAAAACTGTAACCTTCTGGTGTCTGCAAAATGTCATAGCTCATCGGTCCTCACTTTACTGTCACCATTCCCTCTTTGTGATTGCTGCTTTGTTGGAACTTTAAACGCCACATAAGGACACGTCCTGGTGTTTAGACAGACCAGCTTCTTCAGTGTGGCAGAGTTTACTATGTCAAAGCCGACTTTGCCTCCAAAGGTGCTGGGCTTCCAGTAGTCCGGAGAACATATGGGGTTTCCCATGAGCCCTTTAAGGGAGAAGGGAGCACCCATCTCGACCATGCTCTCTCCAAATATGGCCCCCTGTCGTGTTTTCTCCAAAAGCAAACCAGGATAGAATTCAAGAGCATCAATGTCACCGTAGAATTCTTCAAGCTCGCGTGCTATCTCCTCGTTATCTGCAAATGTAATCACAAGTACTGCACAGTTAATACAGTAAAAACATTGAATGCACCAAGCACTACTTTTTATCCATGCAAGAAGCATGGCATTAGGGATCCATTGCTATGCTTCAGAGGATCACTATGGAAGATATTGTTAAAGCAAATGATAGCAATGGAGGATAGTCTTTAAGGAAATGCCTTTAAAGGGAGTGGATGCCATTCATTCTCTAGAATGTGTGCTCAGCTGCTTTTCTTCAGGGACTTTTAAAAGTGAAAAAATGATATGCTTTGTTGCACTTCGTGTTGTGTGGCCTGTACACAGGGATGTTTCTCTTACCAGTGAACTGTCTAAACGATGTGTATGGCTTGAGGTTAAATCGCTTCCTGTACTGGTTGAAGGGCTGCATGCGGAGTTGGCGGGACTCCTTTATGGTCCTCACAGCCACGTTGGTCACGGCAGCATTGATGTTATGACCACCGCCAATCTAGTAGGACAAATTTCTGACAATTAGGTATCAAATATAAAAAATGGCATTATTCAAAATACAATATTGTGATTTTAAAAATCTGTTAGACGTTGAGTTAACTTAGCCTGATCTAAATGCCAGATGAATACATCATTGAAATATTTAAATGTGCAATTAGAAAAATAAATAAAACTAATAGATCAAAATGTCAGGTCTCTCTGCACATCAGTCTGCAATTTAAAATGTTTGTATCCTGTAAAAAGGACATCATTCATTTATTCACAGCATGCTCATAATTACAACATTATCAGATATCTATACTGCACATATATTAATCTTCAAATTAATTCTTGCCTTTTATACACAAATTAAATCAGTATAGACAGGGTTGTTATGGAGCACTGAGCAGCTCACGTTGATTTCCTTTGATATGTCTGGAAGCGCCTGGGTTGTGTATGTTTACTTTGTATTAAGTTTTAAATTTAGCATGTATGTATATGTAGGCTACGACTCATTTAATAATCTATGTGTAATTAACAGAGTTCTTTACAGGTAGTATATACATCTCTTATGTGGCAGGCAATGCAAAAACAATATCAATATTTGTTACGGCTCAGCAAATAAACCATTTTTGTAGCTGCAACTGTTCACATTGGTTCACTCTTATTAAATAGTATATTTTGGGTTCAGCATAACATAAAGCAGAAGCAGAGATATACTATTCCCAAACATCATCAGTTAGTCACACAACTATAACAAAACAGCAGTCACCCTCCGTTATCTTCACTAACACTCCACACTTCACTAACAGGATACAAATCCAGCAAAACAGGAAGGCGTTAAGTATGAATGTAAAAAAAAAAAAACGTTACACGTGGATATTCGAAGCACGTTATACTTCAGATTCTATCCCATAGTTTTAACTAAGAGTTGGTTTTAACTATGGTAACTTTCCAAACAGTACACTAAAAACTAAACATTTTTCACTGCATAATTATGTTACATCGTCAGTGGTTTGTTACCTGGCCAGCAACTTGCCGAGAGAAGGCATCCACCAGCTTCTCAATGCCGTAGTTTGTGAGAACAGAAGTGTTGAAGATGAACTGCGAGTATGCCAATTCCTCTCCGTTAATAAAGAAGCTCTCAGGCATCAAAGGGTGCCAATGGTAGAGCTGGCTGAACTCCAGAGAAATACGGTTCCCATACTGGAAGTTGGAGTTAAACAGCAGGGTGGGATCAAATTTCAACTGCAGCAGGTATCCACTGAGGTGTTGCACATACTCCTCTATCACTATTTTTATTGTCTCACCTGAGGGGAAACAAGCAGAGACATAAAGAGGGCAGACATGTTAAAAGCAAAGAATGCTCATTGGTAGTGATAGTAATTATTAAACCACCTACGTGACATTGAGTCACAACAGAAGAGGTTCAAGTTAACTCCAATTGGATGATCATCCTTGATCTTATGTGGGAGTGTGCTGAATTAAAACAGATCATCGTTAAACATCAAGCACACCAGCACTAGAAAAATTAAATAAAAAAATTATAATTCATTGAAGAAATTGTTCATTTTAGTAAGCTTTTTTTTTGCCTATAATTTGTTGAAAAGATCAATAGCACTCTCATATCTGCAAGTTAAAATTGAAGCTACAGCCTATAGCTTATTATGATTGAAATCGCAGCTAGCCTGGCTCTGTCCAAAAGTAACAAACTCTGCCAAACAGTACCTCTAAAGCTCACCCATCAACACAAAACTATTCCTTCACAACTGTGTTCCAGCTCACCAATGATGATGAGGCGTGTTGTCTGGAAAAGCTGCTCATCATCCCAGGTGGGATGCTCCGCTTTCAGGATGTCACATACTCGGTTATGCTCCCTCAGCCACAGCGTGGCAAACATTCCCAAACCGGGGAGTAGTCCAAACACTTCCTGACCAATAGCCATCTGGCGCTTTAGAGGGATCCCAGCAGGGTAGCTCATCCTAACAGGTGCATCAGCTACAGAAGGAGGGAACATCTGGCCGTCAACTAACTGATGGGAAAAACAATAATGAATGATTATCCTTTACAACCCAATGCTTGTCTTTCCCGACATCTCTACTTTATCTAACAGTATAGTGTTATCCATTTTGTACTCCTGCATTTACCTGTCATTTTAAAAAGCATGTACAAAAGTATGTAAAGTATACGTCTGTAATAACTCAGAATAGAAGAAGAATATAAAGGTAACATCAGCAGATTAAGTGAAACGATAAATATCAACGGCACTGTTAGTAAGTAACAGATTTGGCTGAAAACTACACAATGGCGTTTCACTCTGCCCTTGGAATAGAAAGTAGTTGTTCCAATTGTGTTTCCAAGTCTTTGTGCGTACGTTTTCTCTGTTAACAGTTTTGATTATTTCACCTGATACTTGAGTTTTCCATCTTTGTGGAGCCTGAGGTGGAGCTGACGTTTTAGGTTGTCTCCATAAACGTGCCCTGCATCCACCTGTATGTGTCACGGGATGAGACAAAAAAAGGAAGTGAGACAATGAGAGGGAATAAATGAAGGTTTTTTTTTTTTCTCCAAGCATGCATGCAAAGATTTCTTGCAGCCAGATTCTGAGGCTTTTTCCACTCAGTCAACAACACTTTCACTTAAGAATATATGCTTCAAAATTCAAACTCAAGGAAAACACAAGCAAGGAGAGTGCTATTCAAATAAGGTTTATCATTACTATATGGACAAAAGCTGTAAATGGACTAACCCCATGAGATAGAGCCTTCGTGAAGCCCAGACCCATGCGGTTGTAGGTCTTAAAGAACTGGTGGGTGAAGTGCTGTGCGAAGAAGGCAAACATGAGGTTGGAGCCCTGGGGGTCGGGTCTGAACGTTCTTCTCTTCAGCAGCCTCTCAACCAGCAGCTCAGGGTCAGGCAGCCCAGCTTTGCCTGAACAGAAACGCCACGACACAGTCAAATGCAGATACGCCACGCCTCAATAGTCATAACACTGAAATAGTGCATCGGTGAAAACAGTCCTGATACAGTTAACATATCACACTGCACTTCTGAAACCATCCAAGGTCAGTAATCTTTATGCATGTCGCTGTGGTGAACTGTCTAACTTCAACAAGCGAAACAATATTGAGCAAAATACCGACACATTCTTCTGCATTAGATATTATTGATGCTGTCACACATTTGCTGTCATTTTGTAGTTTTCCTTTACTATCTACATGTGTTTTATAGCTACCAGAAATTATTATTTTTAAAAGAATTTTTATCCACAACTTAAAACCATTTTAGAAAATCCAGATTAAAATATCTGTTATCTAAATAAAAGATAAATGAGTGACAAACCTTTGACCCCCACAGGTGTAGGGCAGTCCTGTGGCACTGGGGGCAGAAGCCGCGTGTAGTAGCTGAGATTATGGTAAGATTCCCAGCTTAGGTAGCCGTACTTTGAGTTGAAGGTTGGAGGGTTTGGTATTAAGGTAGACCTCACTGTTCATAAAAAAAGTTATTAGCTAGAATTCATGACAGCCGAGATTGAATTTCATTGAACAAAGGAACAGCTGACTCTGGACCTGTTAGAACGAGCCGCATAAGGACGTCCCGTAGGAAGGTGTAGTTGATGATGTCCCAGAGCCAGTGGAAATGGGTGAGTGTGTAATGCAGCACATCTGGGCTAGGCTTGAAAAGCTGACGCACTCTGGTCCAAAACTCCGCTGTGGTGGGAGAGTGAGACATGGGTGGATAGAAGCAAGACATGAAAAAACAATCTTGTTCTTACTGGAAGTCAGGGCAGCTCCTAATTCCTTTAGGATAACAAAGACATTATGTCACAGTCCAAGAGGATACGTAGCCAGCTTGGCCTTGGTGTTATAGCTCAGTTCCAGGACTCTGAATAGCTAAACAAATGTCTGAACTGCTCAGGGATTTAAAGCATGAGGTAAGACGGGAGTCCTGGGAGTTAGGCTGGATAACCAACCAGGCAAAGGAGCAACTGTCCCACGGCCCAAGAAAGCTCCTGGCTTACTCTGAGTCAACTGGTTTGTGTTAAGAAAACTGAACATTTGTTTGAAATATTGCTCCATTAAAGCACAATATCAACTGATAAGACTCACAAAAGATCTTGATTTATAACTTTATCTTGGGGCCTTGTGTTGAAATATTGTTTTTAAACCATCATTATTTTAGTTTTATGAAATTAGCATACATTTGGAGTTGTGTTTCTGAGCACCTGAAAAATATAAGTCCCATATTCATTTTCTCCTGGCTCTGTTCTTGGTCTCCAACAACTCCTGAGGGAAATATTTGGCTCCTTAGCTGCTAAATGTTCCACCATGTTCACCAGCTAGTCGCTAACTGTGTCTGTCTGCCAGTTGGGATCCATGACCTCAGTATTTCTAAAATCCTGAAGATTCATAAAGATGTTTTGATGTAGATTCTGTTTCTTTAAAATGGGCTACACGTGTGGCTTTTCTACCGTATGTAAGAAACCACTATTCTAAGTAACTCATTCCCATTTCCCCTTTTCCTGTTTGACTCTGCTTGTATTTTCCTTCTTTTCTTCCCACTGTCTTTTCTCTCAAATCAGTGGTTAAACGTTATTATGCCCAGTGAGTGTGATGTAACTGCATAACTGTCAGCCATTTACATCGCATCTAATTAGGGACTGTGTGGACAGAGTGTGCAAGGGTTCCTTGTTAATGAGAAGCGGAGCGGCAGAGTTAGTAGAGGGTTCAGTAAAGGGATCTGCAGAAGCAACTCTGATCCAGCTAGTCTTGTTCTGGCAGTCGCTGCTGTTACTGCAATTTTTCCAAATATTTGGGTCTAGACAAGAAGTCCTAACTCTTTGAGCCATGAGACATGCTGCCCTTCCTGATTTAATAACAACAAAATGAAACTGTGAACTTGGCCTGACTTTTGATCCTTTCCATCTTGTGTGCACAGGAATAACATTTCACATTCTTCAAAAGCGCAATTATTAGGGAGGATATGAGAACTGTATCATGAGGATAACTGGACTTACGGACAGTGCAGTTTTCTCCGCTGTAGCCGGTACGAGTGCAGTCACACTCGTACTTGTCGTCCCCATACCTTACACACACACCCCAGTGCTGACATGGGAAATAACAGCATGGGTTCACTGTGGAATACCAGAAGAACTCCTGTCAAAGACTGTGAGAAATACTTATATACAACTTTTAGTGAGATGGAATATTGACTTGACTTCTTGCAAAGTGATTTAGTTTTTATACAAAAACATCTGTCCAGAAGTTTGGATCTTCTTTTTTAAAAACACATCTGTCTTTTAGCCAAACAGGAAGCATTTGATTGAGACGCCAGGACCCACTTTCATAAAAAATCAAACATCTTTAACGGCTAAAGTGAGGTAATTCAATTTAATTTCTTTGCAGTGCAGATTATTTTTTCAGGAATACTTTTTGCATCTTTAATAAAGATTGGGGATTTTTGTACACAAATGACGAACAAATGAAAACAGATTTTTTAGACGTTTATTTAGGCTGGAAAGAAATGAAATAAGCCCCCATTGCCACACTTGGTAACTCAATTTTTACAGGTCTGTTATTTCCTTTTTTTCTCTTCATGTCTTTTCTAGAATAAACTTTGGGACACATTTTAGGGATAATAGAGACATGGTTCCTAGACAAATTTGGTTAGTGTGATATCGAGAAGAATGTCCTAATAAGAAGCTCAATTTAAACCGAGGAAAATGTTTATTCATCATTCAATGCTCATTGCATGATGAATTTTACATGTTTGTATGTTTGGCTGACCAGCTGTGTACACTAGCTTACATTAAACTTAAACTGATTATTTCATAGTTCACCAAATGTAACACTACCAGCATTGTACCTCTAATTAGTTCAAAGTTATATATTTCTTTCAAGGAACCTTCCAGTGATATTGTTAGGAATTTATTTACCTGTAAAAATGTTACACCTTATTTATTTGTCTTTTGTAAATACTAGCTCTCTCAGTGCTATGTGGTTGAGTTTAGGTTCCAGTCATTTACAATTCAAACAATTAAATGTGTGAAAAATCTTTTGGCCAATAAAGTCAGACACATGAAAAGGCCTTTGTTCTTACTCAGAGGGAGGAGGGGCTGACTAAGACACGTATTGACAAGACGTAAAACAAGCAGAATCTCTTGTATTAAAGCATAATAGCAGATTCTGACTGTATAACAAATTCCTTTACTCTAAATATGCAGTTCAGGGTGTCACATAACAGATAAGCGTGTAATGCGAACCCTGTGAAAAACTATAAAACATTCAGGTAAAGGGCAATGTAAACACTTCACTGCACGTGCAAAAACATGCCCACGCAGCCCCCAGTCTTTCACTTTCTCCTAGAAACACATCCAACAGCCCTCATCTGCAGCTATGTAAACTACATGGACACTAGCTGATTTCATAGTTCACAGTGAGTTCAGATCTCACATGCAATGGGGAAATTCAACTTGTAGTATAGATTTAGATCAATCACTGTCACAGAGGCAACAGTTTATGCAGAAAGTTGTTTTCTCCTATGACTAAATTTGTCTCAAAACTCCTCGAGTGCAAGTATCCCTGTGTGAGCCTTTACTGCTGCAATGACACAGCATCTCATTCAGGAAATACGGTTGGCATAAAAGATCCAGAGAAACTGGATGAAAGGAAGAGGTGGAGAAACTTGTTCAGATGTGTGAGGGTTGACAACATTGGCCTGAAGAAGCAGGGTATTATGTTTAGGGAGGGGGGTCTGGGGGGAGCTGGAAGGACAGGTTAGGCTAATGTTTACCCACAGGTCTGGCAGGAAAAGTCTGACTGGGGGTTTCACTGGTAGGAATATGTGCATCCAATTCCATGTCAGTGTTAAGTCTTGAAATGGTATCTTTTAGGGAGGACTAAATATCCCTCTTATTCAATAAATGAAATATGCATTGGAAAAATCCATAATTAGTCCTCCCAATGCTACCTTTTCCTTATTATAACAAATAAGGTGTCAATAACATGACACTAAATCAATTTTCTTTGGTTTCTGCGCCTCTTTTGCTGGCCTGTAATTCTACCAGGAGCAAGCTTGCCAGAGCCTGTCTTTGTTATCAGGCTTAGCCTACCGGAATGTGTATTGGCAGCTCAAGCCGCAGTGCTAGAGGAAGACCTGATAAAACCACAGGGGGAAGGAAAACAGGCGCGCACATTGATAACTAATGTACATGTGTCCCCTACGTCTGACTAGTGGCAGCTATTAAAGCAACACATAATGCATGCATAACACTGTTCAAACCCAGTGATTTCCCACCTACCTGTGTTGGAAGTTACCTCATCCCCCCGGCACGCAGGCACCCGCAACAACAGGAGCAGAGCACAGACTGATCCTAGACAGGCAGAAGCTTCAACAACAGTTGGGAATGTTGAGAGAGAAACAATTCTCTCTCTTTTTTTTTTTAAAAAGAGAGAGAAAAAAATACAGCAGCCACACAAGCACCAACCAGACATAGCCTACTTACCATTCATTCCAGCAGCCTCAGTCCAGGACGATTCTATTCCAACTCATAAAACTGTAAGAAAAGTGTCCGAAAGAAAAGATCCGGGGCTGGTTTCAGAGAGTTGGGAGGAGGAGGAGGAGAGCCAGTTGTTGACAGACAGAGAGTGAGACCATCAGAGAGAAGCACACCAAAAATCAAACAGGTTAACTCCTGTCTGAGAGTGCTGCAGCCCCACCGCACTGCGCCTTTACCTGCCGTCACAAGGAAAAAGAAGTGGGACGGAGACTTTAGCGGTTTAAACTTCTTTAACGCCCCCTGCTGGTAGCCAAAGCCTCAATGCAACTGCATGCTTTATCCTCAGGTTCAAAGGAAATAAAAATAAGTCTACAGGCTTCCTTAGAAAAATGTTGACGTTCCATAGTAGGAAAAGAGAACAAGTGTAAATAATATAAATAACAAATTATGGCTTAATTTCATTTAGGTGTTTCAGTTTCTGGGTCATGGTAGGCTACCCTGTCATCATTACTGGGACACTTTAATCTAAAGAAGCCCTTTTTAATGTTACACCTGTGGTTTTCCCATTACATTATGACAAGACGAAGTGCTGTGTAGTCTAGATCTGCTTTAATATGGCTTAATTTGCAAAGATCATAATAGTAATACTACTCCATCTATAAGATATCCCATGTAATACAAGATGTACATACTCAAAAGAAAGATGCAGAAGGTAGCAACAATAAAAACAAAGTACAGTGAAGTTTTATGTCAACAGTTCATATTACCTTACACGATGAACCACAGTTGGTGTTTCTGGCTCATTGGTTCTTCATCGATCAGTCCCTGAGCTGCACATCAAGGCTCTAATGCTTACTTGGGGTGTATCACTCACACTTAAGACAAAGAGTTTACAAAGTAGGGAAACAGCCCCAGCAAGTAGAGGGGGTCTGTCAGGACTGTGTGGATGTAGAATAGAACAGAATGCCTTTATTGTCATTATACACATGTGTAATACCTGTGTAGCGAGATTGAAGCAACCCCTTGTAATGTAAACGATGATATCACTTTTCCCCTGGAGTGTAGGACGCCTGTAAGAGGTGGTGTTGCAAACTACAAGACTTGGGGTGCAGGGCAGGAAGTATTTATATACAGAATCAAATTACATCACTTTTTTCTAAAATACATTTTACACTAACCGTTTAAGTCATTGCAAAGCATATCATTTATGATAAAGAAATTGCATTTTCTGCTTTGGAAAAAACTGTAGTTTGATTCGGCATTATTTAGGTATTTGTACTATTTTAGTTTTCATTTCTGTAGTAGCTTAGTTACTAGTTACTCATGCAATAGGAGAAATTAGTTCATTTTTCAGTCCTTGTTCAACATAAATTTAAAATGTGCTTATATCAAAAAATGGCACTGAACTTAACTGGAGACAGATATGTTACAGATAAGTTGTAAGGAATCTGGCAGAAGTACAACTTTAAAAAAAAAGGAAATTACGATAGTATATTTCAAAGCTGGACAGTTTTTTGGCAGCCCAGGTAAATGTTGCAAAATATTGCGGTGGTGAAATCCATGCAGGCTTATCTGTGATTGAAGCCACATTCTCACCAACAGATAAAAACAATGTTTATTGATGAAGGTAATAGACATCAGGAATATGAAAACCCTGGGTGGCATAATATACTGTCAGTTTAGTGACAAAGACTTTATTGTTACTTGGAACAAACATTTTCACTGTCAAGGAACGGACTCAGGACATTTCCCAAATTGAAATGTCTCTTTGCTCGTCTTTGATGCATGTTTAGGGCCACATACCATGCTGGGTAATTATTCTGCCTCACTAATTTTAGCTTGAATCTTGAGGCCGGCATCTGCAGAATTAATCTTTAGGATATTTCTCTTTTGTCAAATTTCCCCACCTAAACACTCCCAGCACATTTGACTGCTGGGTTTCTTCACTGTGGCAACCTCCACTGGAGTTTTCCAGCTGCCACCATAAAACAAACCTTTGACTCATTTGTAAACAGACCTGCTTCCAGTCGTCATATGATAAATATCAGTATTGTTTGTCTCCCGCTAAATATTTAGACTTGTTTTGTTGCTGAAGCAGTTTGGAAACTGCTGCTGACGTTAAAGCTGCAGATCTCAGTTTATCTTCCAGTTGCACTAAGTGAAGGGGTGGGGCGCTGCTAAAAGCTCTGAGCAGTTTGATAACTACAGACCCATTCCGCAGCCATTGGGTCTAAATGAGAAGTTGTGTTCATCCACTGGTGTTTAGTTGGCATTGTCCTCAATACATGGCTTGGTCTAAATCTTTAGCATTTGAAGTTTTAATTTAGCTTAAGTCTGCTACTGAAACCATTTCAGTGGAGGATTTGCCAAATTGTGTATGAAATGTAACCGACATTTCCTGCCTGCCATTCTGACACAAATATGGTCCATCAGTTATGAGTGTTTGTAACCATTAGCATCAAAAAGCAAGTTTGAGAAATTAATACTGAATGGATAATGGCCCTAACTAGTTATTTTGGTGGATCTTTTTCTTTACCAGTCTAGTTTCCATATTAAGTGAACTGAAGTATTGTTTTAGACAGTAGTAGGACCTCCAAGGTGGGTGATTGCAAGTTTCCCCAGAAAAATCGGTTACTGTTTTAGTGCGTTGTTTCAACATTTTAATAGATTGTTCATACATTTATTCCAAATGTAGCAGGTGCAGTAGTTTGAACATTGAAACACTAGATCAGGTTTCTGAAAACATTTATTTCAGGTTTGTGTTTAGTTATTTTTTTCCCCCCCACAGAAAACATAACTTTCTAGAGAGAGTTGCACAAATGAATAAAGTGGAAATAAATTCATTGCACCCAGTGTATATTTAGTCTGCTAATATCAATTATGGCACGTCCGTCTTTTGCTTTCACTGGCCAGACAACAAGGCTTAAAAGATGGACACAAGACTGAAACTCCTGTTTAACATCACATTTATTCAATAAAAAATGTGTCTTTTAGGATGAGCTGGAGGCAGCCACTGCAGCACGCCTGGGTTTGGGGGTGGTGCCTTCCCTGAAACCATTCCTGGAAAAAAAAGAAAAGTGAATCAGAAAAACGCCATTTGAGTTTTATAAATTAAGAAGTAAATCATGGTGAAAAAGTCACTATATTATATTTAAAACAATATATATATATATATATATATATATATATATATATATATTGTTTTCAGAGCGGTAGGAGATTTGTAACTGAGCTCATCTCTGTCCATTCTCCTCGCGAGTATTAACCTATGCTCTTGTCTTTGTGCCTTATTTGAGTCTTATAGGTTGTCTCTGAACCTGACACGAGCATACAGAGTAGCCGTATCCTGAACTGGCAAAGCTAAATCAAATGCAGCCAGTAATGTTAAAAAAACTATCCACAAATAGGATTAAAGCAAAAACATAAAATCAACCTAATTATGCAAATGAAATATCAATTACAATTGAAACAGTAGTTTGTTTTGCTTGAGACACCATTGGGCTCACAGTACTCCAGAGTATTTGTCTGTCCCTAATCTCATTTTACCAATGATGCTTACCTCAGAGAAAATACTGATATCATACTGAATTCATTTGTTCAGACATTTATTTTTCACCATCATTGGCAAGCAGCACTGATGAGGCTCAACATGACCATAGACAGGTTGCTAACAGAATTGCACTGTATTTGGCAAAGCACAAACAGTTCCTCTAGCTGTATTGTATGATATGACTGATGTGATGTGACAAAACCAAGCAAATATGTTGTTAAAAAAACTGCACCGTTCACAATGAAGTACACCAGAATCCCTGCCACTGGAGGTATATTATGGTTACAAACAGCCTCGTCTGATTGAGTGGAAGAGGGAAAAGACCTGTGGGAGAGTAAACTCCTTCACCTGGTGGTAAAAACCCCTATGTTCAGTTCCCATTGCAAAAATGGACACGCAATGACAGAAAATGTCTAGTGGAAGCTCACTTGCATGTTAGAAAGGCCGTGCTACCACAGTTATTTTGTTTACAGCCTTGTGTTTATAGTCTCCAAGTGAACAGCAACTCAGTGATAGCATTAGTCTTGTGGTTTTGTAAACCGTTTTAAAATTGTTTATAACCTTGTTTTTGGATACACCATATTTTCATGATGCAAAGTCAACTGAAGTCAAATGCAAAGTTTCTTTTAGCCGTTTCATATCACAGACTGAAATCAATATGACCATCTGAATGGAAAGATATGCTGATAACAGCTTTTCCTTGCCAGTTGAAAGTAAGATGCCAGAATCTTGTTTATGTCCACTGATAGGAATATGTCAACAAAACCTCAGCAGATCCAGTGTTTGTAGTTCAAGTTGATTAATCAATGTAGTAATCTTAAAAAGCAATTATAATTTTAAACAGTTTTAGAAGCCATTTCAAGCAAACTCATTTTCAATGTGGTCTTTGGGTTAATTGTGTTTTAAAGTCTTATCAAGATGATATGTCACTCTATTACTGATGCCAAGGCTAAAACCCCATCATTACTGAACTTGAGCATACAAGTGGTCATAGCAGAATCAACATAACCAACACAGCTAGAACCACTTGCTGTGTAATCTTAGCAGCGTACATGACATTTTAAGATCTTACCTGAATCTGCGATAGACAACCTTCATGTGTCTCAGACGGCCGGTTCCAGTGGTGTTCCTCCTTTTGGCCTTAGCGCTCCAGTTGTCTACCAAAACAAACCATGAGTATGCATTACAGCAGCTTGGCCAGTCACATTAATGAAGAGCTGGATAATGTACTCAAAGTTTCTGGTCTAACACCAGTGTTTACTCTACATTGATGGGGGCCAGCCCCAGTAAAATTGCTGTTGCCATGGTATCAGAAACCCGCCAGACTAGAGCCTTTACTTTACTAAATAAACAAACTGTCAACCATGTTATAAGCATTTGCAATGCATAGTTTTTCCACCAGAGGGTACTCTACAACATCCCTGTTGGCAACACTTTTTGAAAGTGTGTTTTTGTTCAAAGGACTTTAAGTTTCATATCACAAGTCTGTATTTTTATACATTTCATTTTTTAGAACTTGAATACATTTTGATGTTCCTCTGTTGTGACAATGAAACAAATTATATTTTAGTGAGAACTCATAAATAACTACAAATAACCTATGTTAGGGAAACCTGTTTTGTAATGCGTTTATGGATAAAAAAAATATATCTGCCATTATTTTGATTTTTTAAATAACCAAATATTCGTATCGGTCTGTCGCACTGTTGCTTGCTCTGGAGGAAACTACAAGAAATGTTGGGTATTGTAAATTCTGGATTGTGGTCTAGATCTACTCTATCTGTAAAGTGTCTCGAGATAACTCTTGTTATGAATTTATACTATAAATAAAATTGAATAAAATTGTTAATCGGTCGGCCTCTAGGGCAGACAACAGGGTTTCCACTCCTCCTGCTGTTTATGAAAAGTCAGTCGTAATAACACGACGCTGCAGAGCCGTCTGCTCTACTGAACTCACTCAAACGGTCATCCACTCTCTCCCTAAGCAACTGGAACAGTAACAGAGCGTCATTAGTCACAAAGTCACAGCAAGATAGTGGGGGTGCATACTGCTCAAAACCAACTTGAAAACTTAGTAATGTTTACTCAGCGTTTTGTTAAACTGTAAAATGAGCGGTGACATTAAATAACCGGTTTAAGTTGACCTCCCTATGGTACCGTCTATTTGCTGGAAGGTTTCAAAGTAACAGTCGGTAGCTAACATTAGAAGATAATCCCGTTGACGATGTTATTGTTCATATTTTGTCACAATGTTTGAACGTAGTGGTTATAGTGACGAGAGATGCTAAGAAGAAAACCGACACGCTGTGTTCAGGTAACATTCATTTTTGACATTCAACAAGCCTGCCATTTTCAGTTAACAGCACACTTGCATGCAATGTTTTGAGTAAAAGACAGTCTTGTCTTGGTACATGTCATTATGTAACTTACACTTTCTCTTGCGCTTCTCGGGATAGCCACACTTGCCACAGGAGGACTTCTGCAGGTGGTAGGCCTTGGACCCACAACGACGGCACAGGGTGTGCGTCTTGTTCCGGCGCTTACCGAAAGATGATGTTCCCTTCGTCTAAGAGGAGAGAATATTAAGAGATCAGAAACAACTCCCAAAGACTTAATTGCAAGCCAAAAGTTGACAAGTCTTGTCTCAGTACAGAAGAATGAATCATAGGAAATCATTTGTTCAGACATTTGTGTTTATAAACATCATTGACAAGACTCATGTGCTATCACCATTTGATGTTGGATGCAAGGGATTTTATTTTAATCACTGCCTTAGTGTTGGCAAAACTATAGCTACGTTTCTCTTGGTAGTATAAAGCCACCGAAAAGTAACATCTCATCGCCAGGGTTTGCTATTCTGCATTTGTCACAGTTGCATACTAACAGTGTGTACATACAGAGGAAGCACATTCAATGCGAGTTGACAGCACTAGCCAGAAATGCTAACATTAGCCGCTATGGAAAAGCTAGTACGCTATGTAGCTTGCTACCGTTACAAGATGAATAACAACAGTAACTTGCATGTGGTAACCTACCGGGTTTAACTAATAATATTCAGAGTAACCTTATCGACATGGGGTCTTTTCCCGACTGTAGCTATAACTTAGGCCCATTCTGTAGCCTTAACATCAATGCTACGAGTAGCAACTAAATGCTGGATGGGTGCAACAGGAACAATGTTAATTTTGTTCGAATGCAGCATTATCTGAAAAATACTTCACCCAATCGGTTACGATGCTTATCCGACATCGAAACACCAACAGCCCGTGTCGGATAAAGATTACATTACACAGATGTTAAGAGATTTCTGTCTGCCAGCATTTCAGCTTACCATTTTCGTTCAAGGGCTAAGGGAAAAGAGACCGGAAGAGGAGCTTGCGCCGCATCAAATCCTATCCCCGCTGCTTCCTGTGTGACACAGAAATGTGACCCCATGTAGCATTTCGGTAACAAAATTTGCAAAACGAGTCGATAATTTGATGTCCCCGCCTAGGACATATGGCATTTTAGCAACATGCGTTATCATTACACTGTTACGTCCCTTTTTTGGAAATGGAGACAATAACACGGCAAGCAATGTATTGTCAGAGCATGTTGTTGTTGTTTATGAGGCAGAAAATTATTATAAATAACAACTGACGCTCATTCCTTCTAAAACATCCAACTACAATGAACTTTACGACATATAGCCTAGCCTATGCTTATATATATATTTTTAAATTATTCTTAATGTTGAACAAAATTGTGTTGGAATCACATAAGCTGCAATGCCAAATCAAGGCTAGGGCGGCCCTTGGACCACACCCATCTTTAAACTCCAACTTTTGAATTTTGATCTTACCTACACATCTGTAAATGACTGCATTTTGCACGTTTGGGATGCAATCGTGGTGACAAAATGTGTCCCCAGTCAGAGGGAAATATAAACACCTTACTATATGTGTCGCATTTTCCAAAGACACACGCGCACACACGCGCACACACGCGCACACGCGCACACACACACACACACACACACATACTCACACACACACAGTGAGAACTTCAGTTAGACTTTTGGTCAGTATAAACCAACCTACCCAATTTGTAACTCCCAGCATGCACTGATGAAGCAATTCATGGCCTTCTCAAAATATGATGAATCCCTGTCATTTTGGGATGGTGTGGCCGCCCCAATTGATTCTGTTCAAGAAGCCTGTGTAGTTTTTGTTGATGAGGGTAAAATGGAGCATAAGATTGAAAGGCGTTGGTGAAAGTGTTGTAGGTAGACTTGGGCCCTATAGTCTTGATGTCAAAACATACAGTCTAGTTTTAAGACTACCTGGATGAAGGTATTATATTACTATTGCTAGAGGCTAGTTGCTGGTTTCTGGGCTTATCCAAAACTATGCTGTAAAGTCTAGCTTTTTCTAAGGCTTTTTTGCAGTGGCCATCTTGCTGTCTGGAGTTTGCCAAGTTGTTATCATCAACTAAATGCATACTCAGTTGTCTACAGAGAGTGAGAGTAAGCAGGGGTTGGTAGATCCAAACAGCTCCTTTTTTACCCCATGCCATAGCTTAATCCAGCCATGTTCCAAATCCACACACAAGCAGACATAAAGAATGCAATTGTGGATACAAGGAAGAAAATAATTTCCTTTGCACATTAGTGTCAAGGATCACTTATCTTAGTATTGAGAGGAGGAGTTGATGTCTTTGAACTCTTCCTTTTGGAGATGGCTTCAGGTCAACCCTGAGGGTATTGCTTTAGATAATAATGTCCAACTTATTTGCTAAACCTGCTGTCTCTACATCCTGGACCAAGATAGGCTAATTGACAAGAAAATAAATTGATGGATGGCTTAATGTAAAAATGAAGATGTGTTTCCCTTGTAGAATATGTGTCACTAAAAGTGGCTTAACAGATTTGCATACATGCTCAATGATTACTTATGATTCTTATTTCACATCCACCTGTTGCAAAAATGCATAGGCTACAGCTGAAGCATTGCAGGCTGTAGATGGACTTTGATGACAAATTAAAAAAGATGTCAAAGTGGACACTGGCAGAAATCAATGGCACTAATACAGTTATCAGCACCAGCGCTATAAAGATCCACTGGTTTCTGTCAGGAGATTGGCTCCTATAGGTGCTGCTGTCAGGGCATTGGGGTTGAGCTTTTCCAAAATGTTGCTGTTAAGGTTTTAAAGTGCCCCAAGGCCCTAACAGAGATTCAATTAAACAGAAGATGGGTAGCCTATCATTACTGCAGTGCAGAAAAATCTTTTGTCTGTGACTTTGACATGAACTGCAATAAGCACAAAGGGAAATGCTGAGACATAAAACCAGTTTAGAAGAAAAACATCATGTGCAGAGATTTTGCAACAGCATGAGTTCTAAAGACATTGTTATAAAATGTAGGCTAATTTTAGTTTAGTGGCAGGTCCTGATACATATTTTTCCAGGCCTAAGGAGGTCAGATGTCGCTTATCAGGTGAATGTATATATTTTCCGTCCACGGGTGCATCCTTGTAAAGGACACCATGACCTTGGGTTTTGGCTGAGTGAGGAGCATCTGAATGAAACGCAGTGCGCCCCCGGCTGGCTGTAAAAGGCTCACCCTCCTCCTTTTACATTTCAGTCACGGAGCTTTGCTCAGATTTGAGATGAAGCATGGAGGATGTGTTTTTTTATGCCGCATGTAATAGCCTAATTTAAATACAAGTAATTCGCGCTTGGCATCGACGCCTTTGCTTTATCTGATATCACATTTGGAGGTTTTATTTAGATCCATTACCTTTGGAGCGCGTCATTTTGGATAATCTGCATTGCTTGCATCCGACCGAGCGACTGCACCTCGTCGAAGGACGTTTTATGCTTTTACACCCGTCCGTTTGCACAATAAACTCTAGCCTGAATATAGCCAGTAAGAATTATTTTTGGCTGACTTGGACAAAGAGTTAATGATTTGCAATTAATGTCACAGCTGGCGATACATTGCGATGCTTATCATCCAACAGCAATGATGCTGCAGTACGAGAGCAGTATAGCCTAGGAAGGTGATGGACAATGTCCTGTCCAGCGGGTACACGACCCCTGCGCTCCTGGTCCTGAATGCAGCGGAGAGAGACACCTAACCGGGTGTCACCGTCAACCCTGGATGCTGCGCCGAAGAATGGGATACGCCGACCCATCGTCGGGTAAAGATATACTCGGCAATAGATCCCTTTGTTTTATATTCATTTGCGCATTTGGACTCGTCACACTATTGCAACAAATTCTCTACGGAAAAAACTACATTAAGAGGTAAGTGTCTCTGTTCAGTCGCCATTAACAAGTCAATTAGAGTGCAGGCCTTGCGGTCTATATATAGGCTACACTTTAAGGATAACATCCAGCTTTCAAAAGCATGCATTCTTAGACGTTTTGTGTGAGGCTTATTGTCCAGTTTTTAACCCACATGTTAACTGGATAATGAAAAATGATAAATTGTTAAATGGGGAGTAGTCTGGATGAACTACATGTCGGGAGGCATGGGGAAAACAAGCTTTCATGGCTGAAAAGAACAATAGCAATTGATCATCCATCTTTTTCCCAAATGGCATAGAAACAATTTCCATTGGATTTATTATTTTTTGATATTTTCTGAAAATGAAGCATATCATTCATGCCATACACAGTGCTCCAGCTGTGTATGGTAATGGTTTCCCTTTCTTTCTTTTTTTCCCCAAAGACCTTTTTTTGATTTTACGTTTCAGCCTTCTTGACTGGTCGTAGCCTACATCTTACAGAGGCATCAGATTATCATAATGCAACTGCAAACTATTGGAGCTGAAGATGATTACAGATATCAACAGGATAAGGATGATGTGTATTTCTTATTGGTCCCTGTTAAATAAATAATTTACCAGGCTGCAGCCACTGCAGAGCCATGTTTTATAATACCTCTGCAACAGTATTTGTCTCCCTGATATGGGTTTTTGAGCTGGTTGGAAGTCCACTTTTGCACTCATCTACCCCCATTTAAAGACCAATTTATTGACATTCTGAGACAAATTTCAGTGTGAGACGAGCAGATGCTGAGAAGCTGGGATGTTTGATCTTAAGGTGGTTAAAGAAAATATCAGCAAATCTCACTTCAAACAAAAGAAACAATCTGAAAACTTTATCCCCCCCTCCAGATGTTTGACAGACAGGACATATATGTTAACTTCAACGGAAACATATATGTGCTGCAATCTGAACGCTACCCACAGCTAACCCCTCCCCTGCCACCCTGCAAGGCTGGTCGGATGAGGCTCAATGTGGATTCATGGCATCACCACCTCTGCGGTGAGATGCGTGAATTCGGACCCAACACACACCTTCCTTCGCCTGTGCTCCTCTAGGACAGAGAGAGGGGGGGGGGGATGCCAAACAACAGACACCAGTAGTCTCCTGCAGCGGCAGCCATTTTGCTACAGTCTGTCTGCATACACACCTCAGTGCAAGTGGGGGAGAGAATGGCGGGAGATGGCAAGAGTGAGAGGGAGTGAAATTACTCTGTGTGTATGTGTGTATGTGTGTGTGTGTGTGTGTGTGTGTGTGTGTCTGTGATGGAGAGAGATAGGGAGAAGACGTCATCTTATGACATCTCTCCAAGTGTAAACAACCAGAAGTCACCATGGGTTCGACCACACCCAGCCTATTTTCCTACTAAACCAGAGCATAAGAACAAGGGGACAGGCTGTTTATCATGCACTCTCGTGTTTTGGGAAAGAAAAAGAAAAACATCTTTGCAAATTAGTAGAGGAGTGTAATGGTAGCAGAGGAGATATATGGGTGCTTAGATTGGGAGAAAGCTGAGAGAATAACACTTCATCAATGTTACACCAGTCGATCGTACATTACCAAAGGGCAAAGAGCTGTCATCTAAGGACACCCAATATAGTCAGACAAGTCATAAACACTGTTGTACTTGATAATTTTGGCCATTGGGTGTCCATAGAGTCACATATGGGGTCTCATGAATCAACTCGCCTTCACTTACATTAAGATAAAGTAGCTGAGAATGTAGGATTTCAAAATGGCATTGCAGATTCAAGAGGGAAGCTTATTAAATCACAGTGAATGACACACTTCTGCAAATGAAGGCATATTAACTTTCAACTCTATTTGACTTGAAGAGAGCGCTATCTAAAAATACTCTCAGCATACTAGCAGCAGCAAAGCCCCCAGGCTGCAGCAGGTTGGTTAGTAACCATCCCAAAACATTGTGCCTTTGCAATTGCAACTAATGATTATCTTCATTGTCAGCTAATCTCTTGACAATTCTATATCTATATAACGGAAGAAAAAGTAAAAATGCCTCTCAGTTTTCCAGAAGTCAAGACGACATTCTTGAATTGGTAGTTTGTCTGACCAACAGTCCAACACGAAAAAGAAACGCAATTTAAAACGATTTTAAACAAAGAAAGGCTGAAATTTCTCAAAGTTTTGTGAAGTGGAAATAAGCAAATATTGTTCATTCTTGCTTGATAAATAACATAAAAAAAATACTATTATCAAAATTGTTGGCTTTAGTGTAAATACAGTCTAGTGTTGTATGTGACTCTGTTTCTGAGCCCTTCTTGATGCATCATTTGGGTTGTATCTCCGCAATTCTGAGAGGTTTCTGTGGTTCTTTTTTAGGGCTGTGTATGAATATATTGATTCTAATGTATAGCAGCACAAGGAACAGTAGTAGTAGTAGTATCGTTAATAGGACATAGCGGTTACACAATTGTGGTTCCCTGGTAAAAGTTAAAGTACAAAAGGAGGAAGAAAGATATTGAGAGGAGCTCAAATCGGTATTCATAAATTACTGCATTACATTTCCTATTTTGATGACAATAAGGACCCCTGGGCATAATAAATGGACATCAATGTGTCAATGTGCCAGGCCTACCCTAAAACCTAGCCAAGTCACAAAATCCAATAGTATAGAAGTCCTTCCTTATTTCAAGTACCATTGACAACGCTCAAGGGCAGAAACAGACACATAAGTGCTGCAGAGCAACTTTGTTTGTCTGATGTAATGCTGAGATTACTGTCTGTCTGTGCTTGTAATTAAGTCAATGGGAGATAAATGGTTGAAAACACTGGATTGATCTGTGAGTCAGTGGTAGTCACATTCAATTGATTAGGGTTTGTTGGTAGGCGCACAAGTGGAAAATATCAGTGTTGTATATGTGATATTGATCAAGTCAAGTTGAATAGGCGTAGTCTTTTGGGGATAATTAAGATTAATGGTATATAAGCAACTAAATAATTCTGGTTTGATTAGCTTTTCTGTATAACAGCTGTCCTCTTTTAGGGATACATCCTCAACCAGGGCTGATTTTTTGTGATGCAGATGGTTACAGAGTGTTATTGAGGTGTTGAAGTGGCACTCAGAGAAAGCGCCTGCATTTCAGTATTGACACGAGTCGCCAATGGTGAATGCTCGATCACATAATGTACCCAGAAAGGCTCTTCTGGTTCAGATCCTCTGCTAAATTTATCACACCGTCCACAAAGCACTCTCAGAAATGAGTCACACATAAATACTTGCATAATAATCAATCGGTAATGGGAGAAGTTGTACACCCATGATGTAAAACGTGAATTGTCCGTTTACGTATTGAAAACTCCTAAACTTTCATATGTTGAGCTGAATTTAAAGGATATTTAAAGACAACAAATCCAATGAAAAGACCAAAACTAAATAATCATAATCTGATATAATGTATTCTTTTGTGCCACAGGTCTCCATTGTGTTGAAAAGACATGAAAAACACAATTGCACTAGGTAATGCTTTGCTTCACTACAATAGTTTGGTAGTAAAGTACACAATCCTGTGCTGTAAATACTAGCCAATGCACACTGCATGTGGCTGAAACTAGTCCCAAACAACTACACAATTTACTTCTATTTGAAAGATGTTTGATATGCAGTAGTGTTCAGCTGTTTTAGGAAATTAGGGAGCCCTTTTTTAAAGAATAGAAGTACATGTCTTATAGGAACCAATAGGCATGGGGCTGAGAGGCACAGACAGGCTGAAGAGCTCAGAAAGTATTTAGAAACTACACATATTATTATGTTATACATTGTTGGTTTTGATCTTTTTATGTGATTTGTTGACAGCAACAAAAATGTAGAATATTGCAAGCTATATCCTTAAATACACAATATATATTTTTGAAGCCTTGATATTGTTTCCCTTGTTCTCCCGTAAGGAGACTAAACCCAAAAAGATTACTGTAAACAGGCTCTGAACATACTGATGCCCCTTATCTCAAAGATTTGTTAGAATGCAACAAGATTATTATTACAGCAAGTATGAGTGCTTTATAAACAACCTGCACCCAATGGCCTCCTCTGAAAAATTCACTGTAATGGGTATGGTGAAAACTGATACAACATAGGCTAAAATATCCTGTCTCTTATAAAAAACACTGCAGCCACAGATCTAAATTTGTAGTCTCCATGTCCAAGTTGAGATATTCGCCAAAGACATCACCGTTAAAAGTAATATGTGACTGAAAATATGGTGTAAATCTCAAGTCTGTTGTTGGCATTTCTTCCTCAGCAGTAATTGGTCATTCACAGCAACATTAGGTTGGTAGTGGTGTGGTAGGGCAGTGGTGGCCTAAGCTAGCTTGTGACCGGGAGGTCGTTGCTTCATATTAAATCTGGGTGGGGTAAGTTAAAGAGCCGCGCTTGTCCCTCCCTCATTACCACCACTGAGGTGCCCTTGAGCAAGGCCCTTAACCCCTTAATACCAGTGGAGCTGCTCAGTGGCCAGCAGATCAGACTGTGGTTGAGCTGGGCAGCTTCCAGGTATGAATGTGTAACTGTGTGCTTGTGATCAGGGTGTTCCTGCAAAAGAGAGCCTTCCTCTCAGTGAACCTTTCCCTGAATAAATAAAGGTAAAAAAAGGTTCCCCCTTAAATCATTGTGACTTCAATATATTGAACTAAAAGTAAAACACTTTTGCTTGCCAATATTGCAGTGTGAATCATACTCAGCATATTGGTAACAGCCCACATGTAAACCATGACGTCATTAAAAAGAAATTCATTCTAACCATATGTAGTGCCAAACTTTAATTTGTTTTTCTTGAGCCAAAAAGCTGGTCCCCTTAACGTGCGTGTGTGTGTGTGTGTGTGTGTGTGTGTGTGTGTGTGTGTTTGAGAGAGACTGTGCAAATTTGACTTTTTTGAGTGAACACATTGGTTGGGTTGTATGGGTTTGACATTTGCACAGTAAGAACACTAAATCCCAAATAAACTCATTTTCTTACTAGTGCGCAACAGTTTAGCCGACTCAAAGGGGACGAGACAGGAAATTGGACCGGTCCCATTAATTTCTCGGATGATGGATCTCTGAAGCCTGCCAGAAATGGAAGGAAAAGGTACCTTTCCAGCGTGACTGACTGCACTACACCTCTGAGAAAGGAAATGAATGAGAGAGAGATAGTGGGAGAGAAAGAGAGAGAGAGAGAGAGAGAGAGAGAGAGAGAGAACAAGTTTAAAATACATGTGACGACCCAGCCCTGCATGTGTGGACTGGGCCGCTGTTACACACAGCAGTTTACTCAGATGCTTTAGAAAGAATAGAAGCTGCAGCACATGTACACTTTTTTTTGCTCTACTTGTTTTGAAATCTGCAGGTTGAGTAAGTTAGCAGGGGTGAACTTCAACACATATTTAATTCTAACTTAACCTGTCTGCATGTTGACAGATGTTTCCGTCAGAATTTTCAGCCAGATTCACAGATCTCCGTAATAGTCACACCCTGCCTAGCCGATATTAAGAAGAAAAAAAAAAGGTAGGCCAGTTTGAAGGCATTTTTAGTATTTTCCCAGAAACCCAAGAATGCCTCTTTCTTTTTCATTACTCTGAAAGGTATAAACTCTCATATTTTTTCAGTGGTGGTTGCACTTTAGATTTGCTCTTGCATGTTGTCTGATCTCGTCCACCTCGACCCCAGATCCCCATCCCCCCCTTCAGAAGCTGGTTGAACCACGGTCTCCTGTTGATGTACTGGCTTCTCCTCGTACGTCTGTGTCCCATCCAGCACCCATCTCAGAATGCCTTGTACTCCTCAATCTGTGTCTCATGTGTTCTGCACAGCTCTGTGTGTGTGTGCCATGTACATAGCGTGGCCACTTCTTCTGCTCCCCCTATCTCCCCTTCTCACATCTGCATTGTCTCTCTCTCTGCGACCTGGATTTACCCCTTTTCCACTTTACTTTTCTTCTTACAATAAGACAGAAAGTTGCCAGAATTGTTTTTTTGCCCCAAAAGGTCCAAATACAAATTGCACGGAGCAGTAGATGTCAGTACATGTGGTAACATGCTGGTTAGTCTCATTCTGGATTGGTTTTGAACCAGCATTGTACGCTTAACCTAAGATGCCACATTAGATGAAAATCATCTCATCAAGTGAATTGCTCTCTCGCTTTTAGAATTACACAGAGAACACTTGCAAAGTTTTCAACACCTCAGCTAAAACAATCATTAATAGCCCTTTTCAGGTATTAAAAAAAAAACAGACGCTCTCTCAGTAAACCCTCAGAAATACACTGCATCATCAGGTGGATGTAGACAACCAGTTTCATCGTTCCTCATTTGTACAATTTCATCCAAGCATCTTGTTCTTTTAATGCATCTCTCCATTGTAATGCTTGTTGTGTTTTTTGTTTTTTTTATTAATTATGATTCTTTTCTTTTTTTAAACTTGCTTCATTTACCTCCACAGCCACGGGTAATATTCTGCAATATTACCCATCTTCCAAAACACCAGACTCCATCTACACACATCTGCAGTATCTGATGTGACCAAAACCAACATTCATTCTTATAAATGCATTGCAATTGCTGGCATTTTGGCATTTACTCCTGTCACTCTCCGTCAAGCGTTGACGTGGCACATGTAAATTTGAAAAATACATTAGGACATTTAAAGCATTCCTAGATTCAGATGTACCTCATAAGGCAAGTTTATTTCATAATGGATTTATTTAAATCTATGACCACTGTAGATCTGATTTTATTAAAAGTTAAATAGAAAAGTAAAAATATCTGTATGGAGCAGTATCTCTATTTATATAAAACAAGTTTATTTAAATTCTGCAATTGAGGGAGCAGAGATGGGAGTTTTGTGGCCCTCTGCCCCAACATAAAAGGAAAATTGTAGATTAGGGCAAAAGAGAGAAACCCTTGGGTGAAAGTATAGACAATAAGACAAAATCATTTGGCTGATGTAAAAACTTAAAGTACATTTGTCACATTTTAGTGCATGTTAATTGCCTCGTCCTGTGTAGCAAAGATAAACAGTAAATAACAACATTTTCACAACAATCACAAGACTTTTTGAAGTTTATTTGAAGTACTTATTTTAGTCACATTGTACTTAATAATTCATATTAGGCAAGCAGAAAAAGGACAATTCTCCCACTATATGAGTTCCCTGCCTCAGATAAATATCTATATCTATATGACAATTCTAAATATCTTACATCTCAAATATCTAACTTACTGATCTAACTGAACCACTTTATCAGCAACTAACTAATACACATCCATCTACTAAATGTTTCAGCAAAGTGCCCGTAATCCAAAATTTCCTCTGCCCAATGTGATTATAACACCGTTACACTAGTAGTTTCCTTCTTGTCCCCTTTAGACCTTCATCTTAACCATCCCCAACACGCCCCGAAACACAAATGCACAAATTTGATCCAGACTACTTTTTGCATGTAAATGCGTTGTTGTGCTGCAAGAAATGAGGCATCAGTAAGTGCACGTGTAAATGGCAACTTATTGACACTTTCACTGCACTCACCACCATACTGAAGATATTAATTTTGTTTGGTTAATTTTGACATTTCAATGCAATGATTGTTTTATATATCTAAAATTCATTGATCAGATTCTATAACTCTAGTTGAAAGGATGACGTTCCAAAAAATCCTGTTGGTTATTGCTGCCATGCTCTGAGTTTGCATGAACATCTGTGCATGCGTTTATGTGCACAATTGCATTAATTAGTCCAAAAGTCATGGTATTTCCAGCACAGTTAACTTAGTTAGTTTTATGAATGTAAAAGATATATTATACTCCCTTACGCAAAATCCCTCATACTCATATCCATCAGACACAGCACTGCTATCAAATCAACCATTTTAACAAGCTATGCAATGGAATAACCAATGTTGCTATTTCAGTCTGTTTCTCTTCTAAATCAATAAACATCATAACCAATCAAATAAGTGAAAATATGAGAGGTAATATGTTTCTTCAATTAGTGTATCACATTGGTTTAGGCTAAGATGTAATAGAATCTGGTGCAAGTGTCTAGTGAATTGTAAGTTACAATCCTGTTTGTGACACCTATAATCAGTTGCATCACTTCTGTCATTTGTCATCCCACAATGCCACACTGATATTATTTTATTTAGACATTTTGAAGCAAATGTAAGCTATTTGTTTGTATTGTGTCTATTTAACACTGTTTGGTATATTGCATTTTGTCTCCCCAGTTTTTTGTTTGTTAATTCTGTTAATGCTCTTGTGTGTGGAGAGGTTTAGGCCGAGGATGACTGTGTCTATCCCTCTAGGTATCTGGAAACCTATGATGGCTCATATGAATACAACTCCACTGCATGCAGGGAGCTCAGACAGGAGATTATGGACGTCAAAGTCTTGACAATGTGAGTGTGCATTATGACGTAGTCCACACATGCGGTGGACAACTCAATTTAGAGTAACATCTTTTTTTCCCTTAGGTGACCCTCAAGTACTTATTGCCTAGTAGGTAGGGAGAAAATTCACCACCTGTTTTATGATCTATACATATACTTAAGTTGCTAAATATCTTTCAGGTTTGAGGAAACAAATATGAACAAAAATGTCACTTCAGTTGTAAATAGCCCAACATATTGTCCATGGGACCTCAAAAAGAAGGACAGACTGTAAATTGTTTCTGTGTTCAGAGAGAACTGTAAAAAACTCTTTTAGCGTGTTGATTTTTGTAGAGAATATAGCAAGGATAAGAAAGGACAGCCATGCTATCAGCTCTGTGAGGCTGTGCTTGGGCACAGTATCACTTTAAGTTAAATGCTAAAGTAAGAATGTTAACATGTTCACAATGACAACATGCTGATGTATAACAGGTGTAGTGTTTAACATTCACTGTTTAAAGCTTTAGTGCTTTACATTTTTATATTAATGAACGTCCATTACATTCAAGCCATTCCCAAATGAGTTGATACAAAGCTAGTTATGACTATCAGCTCCACCAAACTCTCTTTCTGTATTTCTCAGTATGGTTATGTTCAGAAACTGGTGTCTTCTGGCAACTTTTGCGCGCAGAAAATTGAGCAAAGATAATTTCCTCTTCTGAAGAGGCTATCATGTTTTCTTAATCCTTCGTATCTTCCTTGGCTACATGCAACTGCTGGAGGAGGGATGGGGTGCGATCATGGAAGGCTGGTACCATGTGGATGTGCCAACAGTTTTGTTGTCAGTACTTCCTCATAAGGGAAACAGAAACTATGCACTACTGCTTTAAGTTTAACATTCTAAAATTAGCTACCTAGCACAAAACTCTTAAGTCATTAGGATTGATCGTCTGACCGAATGATCCTCTGGCAAACATGAATGCCTGCACAAAGTGTCTTGGTAGTCCACCCAAAATGTATTAAGTTATTTCAGTGTTCGGACCAAAGTTGTGGCCCACTGTCCTTCAATGCCATCCCTAGAGCTACAAACCAAAATACACACAAGAAGAGACAATAGACATGTGTAAACATATGATTGGCAGTATAAATGATTTGGTTAACTTTCAAGTTATTCAGTTTAAAATGTTATCATTGTAGTTTTGAAATTATTGTGAATTACAGACCAAAAAAGAGACGTGTTGCCATTTCATTTCTAGAGTCTGGCAGGTCTTACTGTGAGAACAACGTTTACAACACATGACATCCATTTTAGTGCCAACATTTTGCAGCTGAAAGTTGTCACTCTCAACTTTCATTGTCAGTTGAACTTCAGCACACTATTAATAACACATTATCACATTATGGAGGAGATGAATGCCTAAGTGGGCTGGTTGTGCTTAATGCAATTTGGGCGGCATATTTCCATAAAGCATTGTCCAGTGACCTTTTGTGCGTGTCCCGCAGGCTCACAAACGTATTCTGAGCGCTCGATGAATGGCCATGAGGCAGAGAAGAGCTGCTGTCACTCAAAGTAATGGTGCCACTCTGCCTCCCTAGAGCTAATCACATCGCCCAATCAACTCAAAGGAAATGTCAGTTCAAGGACAGCTATTTACAGATATGCTTGATGAAGCCATTGTCTTTGTATTAAGAAGTCTAGATCAAGTGCTGTCAATAGAGCCATCACAGAGTAACCACTGCAATTTTCTGCCCCCTTGTTTGTCTTTGTGAGTCGTTTTTATGTTTCTTCAATTTACTACCCTTATAGAAACATTAATCGGAAAATACATGGCCATGGGTATCCTTCCTCATTCCACAAGTCTCTCTGCCTGTCTGCCAGGGTGAAAACCTCAGACCTGTTTGAGCGGTGGCGAAACCTGCAGGTGTGTAGATGGGAGCAGAATAAGGAGGAGACCAGCAACTTCAAGTAAGCATTACTCCATCTCAATGTCTAGATTTTCTTTTAAATCTTGTACATGGTTTCATTACCCCTCAGTTTGCACACTGCACATTTATTTTTCATTGTCTGTTTTGAAAAATGCATTTGGTGCTTTTAACCCATGTTCTAATTGGGTTCCTATACAGAGAAAAAAAATCAACATACTTAAAAGTGATTTATCACTTTTAGATTTTCAAATTTTATAAGAATTGATTATAAACAGGATCTTGAACCAAGGATAGGTTTTAGAAGTTTGCCACATAGCTGTTTGAAGTGTCAGAGACTCCAGCTGTAAATCTGTGATTGATGTTTACAGCATTTTCTTTTGCAAGATAATCCACCACAGAATCTTTTTTGATTTATGAAATGGAGTTTTATAACAGCTTGTTTATAAAAGATCAAAAAAGTGAGTTAGACTCCTACCGGATCCAATTCACCCCAAACATAAGCAGAGTCCTTATGTAGGATGACATACTGTACATTTCTTCATCTGTAATTGACAGTTAGGCAAAATAAGTAATCTATATGTGTTCATACATAGCCCTTAAACATAGTAAACAATTTGATGTGGTGCAATAACAGTGCTTTATGGTAATTTCTGCATGTTGTTACCTTCATCCAACGTGAAAGCCAAGTTTGAGATCGGACAGAAAGAGAAAAAAACATATGTTCAAAGCAAAACAATTGTTTTACTTTGCAGTTACTATTATATATTACTATAATTACTTGTTCCTTTCTTGGGTTTCCTCCTGAAGGATGTCTCTGTCTCGTTGCTGTAATGCTCCTTCCTTTCTCTTCACCACCAAGAGGAACACTCCTGCAGGGACCAAGCTGAGGTACGAGGTGGACACCAGTGGTATTCTTCCCATCACGACTGAAGTCTTCAATATGTTACCGGATGTGAGTTCATCACTTGTTTATGGAAGCTTGCTATGTTATTGTAACATTGGTAGGATGCTACTTAACCTGGTGATACAATCTTTCTGATTTCGAGAGCACACTATGCTCTCTGAATTTAAAAATATATGTCTGTTTCATCCAGGACATGCCGTATTCCAAATCACAGTACAAGAAATGCGCTGTTGTTGGAAATGGCGGCATCATCAAGAACACCAAATGTGGGAAGGAAATTGACTCATCAGATTTTGTTTTTAGGTATAGAGGATCTAATCATTCAGTGTTTGCGTTTGTTGCTATGAATACAAGTTGGTTTTATGCCAATAAAGCATGCAATCCCATAAAAAAGACCTATCCCTACATAGAACATTCCATATTCCAGTTGGAATTTTGCCAGTGTAGTGTAAATAGTTTTGTCTACAATTGTACGTTATTGTACTGAATTAACGGTTGGTAAGCCCCACCCTCTTTAGTTACTGTTGCTATGCCTATTAAGTCTTTTGTTCTTGCACAGCACAGTTTGCAATGTATATGGAAGTTCTATCTATTGAAAATTTTAGTAATTTTTAAACCTTAATTTCACAATCAGGCTTCTTATTTCTGGCTGGCGATGGTCTGAAAAAAAATTGTTGCTGGCTAATTTTATCAGCGGTAGCTAGCAAGTTAAGGAAGCTAATGTTAGCTCCTTGAGACTGACAAAAACACTGTCACCATTCAGTTCTTTAAAGTTTCATCTTACTCGTTTTAAAATGGGAATACTGTAAAAAGGTCCTAAATGTGCAACTGATGGCTGGACTACAGTACAGCTCCATGCCTCAACATGTGGAAGAATCCAAGGCTAGACAGGCCTGCCTAGCTTGGTTAAGGTTTCTAAGCTTTGATTGGACAATACCTGTTAAGGTGAGGTGTTTAGCAAACAGTTGGTTAAATTTGATTTAGAAGGCCAACTCACAATGACAACTATGATTAATTGTGCAGCTCAGCAGCATGCCAAGTTTTTGTCAAGTCAAATGAAATACATTCAGTCTCTTATAGGCAAACTTGTTCTTGTTTTTTTTTTTCTCCAGGTGCAACATACCACCCATCAATGCAAAGTACTCAGCTGATGTTGGCACTAAAACAGATCTGGTGACAATAAATCCTAGCATTATTACTGAGAGGTACTGTAAATGTTGGTCTGAGCGAGAAATCAGGCGTCTCTCTCTCTCTCTCTCTCTCTCTCTCTCTCTCCCTCTCAATCTGTCTCTAGTCTCCTTGTCTTTTGGCTTTTGTCATCTCATGTTTTTTACTTTGTTTGCAGATTTCAGAAGCTGGAGAAATGGAGGCGACCGTTTTACGAAGTCCTTCAAAATTACGAGAACTCTTCAGTGGTGCTTCCCGCCTTCTACAACACTCGCAACACCGATGTCTCTTTCAGAGTCAAGTACATGCTGGATGACTTTGACTCCCAGAGAGGCGTGTTCTTCTTCCACCCGCAGTACCTGCTCAACGTGCAGCGTTTCTGGGCGGTCCAGGGTGTCCGGGCCAAACGGGTCAGCAGTGGCCTGATGCTAGTGACCGCCGCCTTAGAGATGTGCGAGGAAGTCCACCTCTACGGTTTCTGGGCGTTCCCCATGAACCCCTCTGGCATCTTCATCACTCACCATTACTATGACAACGTCAAGCCACGGCCGGGCTTCCATGCGATGCCCCATGAAATTTTCAACTTTATTCACATGCATACTCGTGGGATCCTCAATGTACACACGGGGCAGTGCACGTGATCCCTCACTCCTCTGATTTGATGTGGTTAAACTTTTAGTTTTTTTATTTTCAATCAGGTTTAGGCTTACACGTTGTGTTTTCTTTCAGTCAATGAGACACGTCACCTTTCTCTCTATTGAAAGAGAGTCGGCCTCCAGAGCGTACACTTATTCTACGACACAGTCAAGGTTGCCTACTTTCATTGCCAACACACTTCTCTTTTCTTTTTTATAACAATGTTTTTATTGATTTCATACTTCTCCTTTGATGTGTACCTTGATATACTTTAAGCCAATCAAATCACAATGGTCATCTCCGACCATAGGATGCTTGTTTTTAATGTGAAAAGTGGTCTTCATAGTGATGTTGTTTCTGTGAAGTTTTCTAGTGGCTCTGCTGTACAGAGGTGTTGTTTTCTACCCAACGTTTCACAGATATTTATGCTAAAATGGGTCCCAGTGGGTGTTTTTTTGCCCCCTCATTCCTCCTGTCTTCTCTCCTAATCTTGGACACTCTGTGGGTGTGGCAGCTTTTAATGTTTGTGTAAAATATAAACCTGAATCTTGATATTAAGATAATATTTGAAAAAATGAAAATGAAAAAAGATTGTAACATTCATTTGTCTACTTTTGTAATCTATTTCCTATTCACCAGATTCACTGGGTTAATATTTTAAAAAACGCTATTGAAACGACGGTTTTCAGTGGCCTACTTTCTCCCATCTAAAAATATCCTCTGATATATCTGGTGAAAAAAGGGTGTATGAGAAGAGGCGAGGAGGGTTTTTTCCCTTTTCTTTTTTTGGCTTGTCATGATTTTGGACAAAAGCCAGATAAATATTTTGAAATGACACCACCTTAGCAAAACGTTTTCAAGGCCGTCTTATTTGTAAAGCAACATAGTACTCATAGTACTGTTGAGCCACCCAGCCTCTCGTTTCCTCTCATGTCTTAAGCCATGCTGCCTTATAAGATATCAAGCCCCTCTATATGATATGCAATGCACACCTGTGTTTTGCTTATCTACAAATACAGTACATTAACATCAAACTAAATCTTAATTTGTCTCTTGAATCAAATGACATTTGGGACTCTAAGGTATAGAATTAGCAATGTTCATGTAAAATCTAGTCATAATCATGTAACACTCTGCATGACTTTACTCTATACTTGGCTTTGTGTGTGCCTGCTTCAATAATCACTGAAATATGTTTACACGTAAGCCTCCACTGGAGCTCGCAGTGCTTTTGGAGATATGTACATGAACCTTTTCACAGAAAAAAGAATGGATACATTGAAATGTACAATAGTAGATGCAGTTTTCATTGATTAAAGATGCACAAATGAAGATGGTTGCTGCCCTTTGTGAAGTGCTACGACATTTTTATTATCACCTTCCCCTTTGAACTGTGAAGATTCGGTTTGAAAGCATCGTGCGTTCAAGCACTGGAAAGCTGTGTAGGTTTTTACTGTTTACTTTTGCACATGGCAAAGGTTTTTAAGAGACTGTAAAATAGTATTTTGTCACTCTTCTGTTCATGCTCTGCTGTGCACTTCTCCATTTCATTTCTTTTGTATTTGATGGACATCAATGCTAATACAATATTGTTTCTTTCATCATTTGTACGGACTATTTGTGTGTTTATCAAGAGATATCAGTGCAGCAAAAATGAACACCAAAAATGTTTTGGCGTGACCACTAAATTGTTGCACAGACAAAACTGAATCAAGAATGGAAAAGGATTAGAACTGGTCTGTGTACTGAACAGATGTAATATATAACACAGTACCTCTTAACTGACTCTGGATCATTCTTTTGTAAATAAACTTGTTTGGATTTTGTCACTTATGTTTTATGGATTATTTATTATTGTGTGTGTGTGTATTATTAGAGTGACTGGGGATAGCATGGAAGCACACTGCAATAACTGAACTCATTTTATGTGTTATTACATATACCATACTTCTAGGATGAAGTTTATTACGAAAGTCAAGTAAGTAATAAATAAGTCACTAGATCAACCAAAAGACCTATTCTTTTGGACTGGACTTGAACCCCAACTTCCTGGCCAAAACTCCTGCGCTTATGTGTATTTTAACATACATAAAAAATCACTTACAGAAAATCAAAGAGTTAAAAAAATCACTCACAGAAGTTAAAGGTGCTAAGGTAGACTGCGTGCAATGGTGGTAGTGCAAAAGAGAACAGTGTAGGGATTAATTGGTGCAATAGCTTATTATCAAATATTAACTATGACTATGAAAAAACAAGAATGTAAACCTAATAAAATTACAATTGCTTGACAGAAAAAAAATACTTCAGAACAATATATAACAGAGAATGAGTTATAAAATGTAGATGTTATGACCAGAGTCCAGATTGTGTAGGAGGGCTAATATAATCTATAAAACAGTCAGGTGTACAGCAGAGAGAGAGATATAAGGGTGGTAGAGCCTGACAGAGACAGGCTCATGCTGAAAAGTCCATTACACCCCTGCCCCTATGTGTGGTATGACAGAAGTCTGCCACTGAACATGATGTGTAGTGGTTGGCGGTCACTGTCCATGATCGCCAGCATCCTATTCATGGTCCGTTCCTCTGTTGTAAGTGACACCAGCTCAATGCCAATTTACATACTGTGTATGTATAGGCTATCCAAGTGAGGTATATATTTATGAGAAAGTGAAGTATGTATGTGTGTAGGCCTACAAGTGAAGCCTTTATATAGCATATCCGCAAGTGAAGTGTGCAAGTGTTTAGCACCAGTGTTAGTAGGCCTATGTGCAAGTGAAGTATTCAATTCTGGCCTACGCTGCTTCATTACGTGGAGCCCCCTTGATTTCTCTTATAGTTTCTCAGTGGCGTTTTAACGGAACCCAACCCGGATGATCGGCACTAATACCTCCACAGTGAGCGGCCCAGCAGGCGCACAGTCCCGCGTCAACTAAAATAGTCTAAACGTTGTTTGGAGCCAAAATACGTTTTTACAAGCTGTTCGCTCCTTCTCCCATAATAAAGTCAGTTGAGGAAACCTTTTATAAAAGACTGACAAAGTCTTGGTGCGTGAATGCCTCCTGTGAGTTAATTAGTACAACCATGCGAGTGCGTGAAAATCAGCCGCGTCGTACGTGCTACGGGCTTTGCTATTGGTTAACCACACAACCACATAACCACACCGAGGCCTTGCCTCGGCACCACCCACTTCAATGTTCATCCTTTTAGTAGCTAGTCCTGTCGAAGTTTCTCGTCTGTTTCAGCCTACTCTTTTCCTCCCCTCCGTATATGTATGTATAACATTTATTTAAAGTATAACAACAGTTGACTTTAAAATTGATAGTTAACTAAAAGTAATTTATAAACGGTTGAAATAGCAAGCTTACTTAAAGTGAAGGATATCATAAAAGTATCTAACGCTAGCGTTAGCTAACAAAATACGCCGTTCAAATAGTTAACAAAAGACATGTAGTTTAAATAGTTCCAGTGGTTAAAAGTAATGGATAACAGTTGTGACAGCTAGCTAGCTAGCTAAATAGCTAAACGTAGCTATGCCTAATGGATAAACAGTTTAAATAGTAGTAGTATGCCGGAAGTATAACAAGCATAAAGTTACACATAATAATTGAAGTTATTTTAACAATTACAGGTTTCTGACGAAGGGCTTACGTTTAGTTTCGTGATATCATTACCATTGTAGTTCTTCTTCATTTAAATACAAGGGGAAAGAAAGAAAAAAATTGGTGGTCTGCAGGACATCTTCTTAGCCTACATGAATATTGTATATCTGATTTTTATCACTAATGCTACAGTATTCGTCACTAGTCGTCAGTGAAGGACAATGTTGCATTTGCTCTTTATGTTAGGGGAATGATTTCTCAATGCACTGCGTCAAATGAGGTTTGACGTTTTGACTCTGCTGTCATCCGTAGGTCGAGTAATCCGATGGTGAAAGTCAAAATCTGCCCTTCACCTTGATGCCAACATGATCAGGTGTCAGGTGTGAGCAATAAGGCCAGTGTAATAAAACATATTCTGTTGCTTTTCTTGCCTGTTAATGTTGATATACAATTAAATAAGTATGTGATAACTAAACTTATTTTATTCTTGTGTTTTAATCCTATTATTATTATTATTATTATTATTATTAGTTTATGTATACTGTATGTATGTATATTTTTCCTAGTATCACATTCATATTTATATTCTGTGTTGTGTGACTAATGTACGTGTCCGGCTGTAACACCGTAATTTCCCATTTTTTGGGATCAATAAATATGTATGTATCTATCTATCTATCTATCTATGCTGGCTAAACAACTCAATATTTTTTGAATGCAAATGTAGGCCTATTCATTATCCATCATATTAAAGCAATTTTCCCCTCTGAACCAATAATGGTAGGAAAATTTGATGTCTGCTCGAAACATAGAGTCACATTTGATCTGTCTTAAAAATCTACATCAGGAGTGAAATGCTTAAAATTACTTACTTCAGTGAGTAATTTACTGAAATATGATTTCAGATTAATCTTTTTCGTCTAGTAAATATTTGGGGCACAAAATAATAATGTGAAGCTTCATTACTGAGATGAGAAGGATTTAGTACAAGTTGTTGTAAGGAATGGCTCTTTTGGACAGAACCTGGCTAACTGTTTACCACTGTTTCTAGTAGTTATGCTAAGTCAAGCAAACCACCTGCTGGCCCAAGCTTCACGTTGAGCGCACAAGTACTATTAATCTCCTCATTTAACTCTTAGCAAAAAAAAGCAAGTAAGCCTATTTTCAAAATGCTGGGCCGTTTTTTTGAGTGAACACTGATGTTTGCTCAATGCAGCTAGAAAAGAAATAAATCATTGCTTCAAGGATTATTTAATCATCAATGGTAAATTGTAAAATAAAGTCAGTATATTGACAGTCATGTGTTTCTTTTACTTTATACACATTGCATAACTTTGTTCTACAGTATCAGAAAAAAACAAAAATAAGTTGTTGTAAGGGAGGAAGTTTGTGTGTGTGTTAACGCGTCTATCTGTCTGTGTGCATGCCACTGCAGGTAAAAGCGAGACTCCCCCGGCCCGTAAAGCGATCCTAACACCATGAATAATGAAGCGTGCCGTGGCAAAGAGGATAAGTTCTCTGTGCAAGGCTCCTTTTTCACAGGGCTTTCTCCCGTGGGTCACGTGAGTGCTGAGGTGACAGTAATTTTTCATGAGTAGTGTGTGTTATCATATGGCCATAAACTGTCAAGGTTGGAGACATCCAGGTAGCCACTGCACCCTCTGCGTGTCCTGAGTCTGTAAACCTGCAGGCTGTAAACCCGCAGCTGCACACACCTATGCTGCTCTGAACCCCAGGACCTCTCTGCAGCGTCAGAGGGTCAAATGAATTGTCTTACACTATTACAAACTCAAAGCAGCACTTACGCAACTAAAGGCTAGGGAAGTGGATGAATAAAAGATGCCGTCGAAACAGAAAAAATCCACATCTTCGGAAGAAACCGAAGAGGTTGATGACGAAGTGGAGGAAACAGAGCCAAAGTTTAAGGAGAGGAACAACAGTGTGACCCGTGCGGACACCACAAAAGGAGAGAAGAGTCGGAAGAAACACAAGAGCACAGAGAGCTCTGAGGATCAGGAGGCCTCAGAGAAAGAGAAGAAGAAAAAAGAGGGTGAAAAAGTAAAAGAGAAAAAGAAGAAAAATAAACCAGATGATGAAGTTGAAGCTGTTGCTGTGATTGAAAATGAAGCTGAGGAGGGGGAGCAGAACAATAATGACCCCACGATCAATTCCAAGAAGGAGAAATCAGAGAAGCTTGAAGAGAAAGTGACTGAGGGAGCAAAGGAGGAAAAGAAAAAGAAGAAGAAGTCCTCCACAGGGAATCCAGAAGGAGAGGAGGAAATGGGATCCAAGGATAAGAAGTCAAAAGATGGAAAAAAGAAAAAGAAGTCCCACAATAATGGTGGTGATGAGGAGCCATTAATTGAGGAGCAGGAAGAGGAGGAGGACTCAAAGAAAAAGAAAAAGAAGAAGGCAAAGAAGGGATCGACGGACAGTGACGAAGACAAAAAGAAAAAGGGGAAAAAATCCAAAAATAAACAGGTGGACTATGGCGTGATCTATCAGAATGAGCTGCTGAACTACCACACAGACTCGTCTGATGGATATGAGGATGAGTACTACAAAAAGAAAGGTAAGGATTGATATTGTAGAGCTGACAGAGAAGCCACACATGTTGTATTTCAGGTAAGTCTCGGTTACATAACATATACATTTTCCTTTTGGAGTGTCCCAACTGGTCAAATGTTGAATACAGTTTACCTCTGGTTCCTGAGCAGGGGCACCCCGGGGAATCCCTCTGTGATTGCTCTTGGGTGAAAGCTCAGTTATGTTCTACATGAATGGAGCCAAACAGAAGCTCGGGGGCAGACAGGTGCTGGGTGCCGTCCCAGACTACAGGGAGAGAACCACCGGGGGCCAAAGGCAGGGCTAGGAGCCAGAGGAGCTTTCTCAAAGCATATCAGTGGTTTTAAAAGGGGGGGGAACCAGATTTAGCAGGAGGCTGTAAAAAATTTTTTTTTTGTTTGCTTAGGGCAAAGGGGACCGCAGGGTGCTTTATGAGCTAGGTAAAAAAAAATAAGATGCAGCAACCTTGGGCAATACACTTATTGTGTGTGAATGTTTATCTGATGAGCAGGTGGCACCTTGTACGACAGATCCGGCCATGTGTATAAAAGTGTGCGAATGGCTGCTATGCTATGTTAAAGCGTTTTGAGTAGTCATTAAGACCAGAAAAGCACCATATAAATACAGTCCTTGTAACATTATATTGAACAAAATAACCATGGCTGATACGGTAAATCCTTTTTACTAAAACTACTTTAATGTAACCTTGCTTCTGAGCTACTCAGTTGTGTGCGAGATGAGTTACATCATTTGACAAAATCTGAGCTCAAATGTGTACTTGCTACCTTTTCCTGATCTTTTACATTTTGCAGTTAAAAGACCCTGCAAAAGCCAGTCAGGTTAGACTACTCTGTTGTACTGTTAATGCTCAGCATGCTCAAATTCACGACCATAAACAACATCTGTCTCCATGAAATTATGCCATGTATTACTTGTATGCCATGGCAACATTTCTTTTGAGAGAAACAAAATGCCACCTGAATCATGTTTTTTTTTTTTTTTTTTTAAACAACATAATGTGGAATAAACGGACCTGCAAAGAAGCAACATGTTCATACACAACGTAGCTACTATGTTAACTTTCATCTTGTTCTATTTGTTAAAGGTTTTTATTTCTTTCCCCCCACACTCATTTTGGAATGCTGGCAATGTGACATTTTCATTGTATTTTCACTGTGAGATCATTTCTACCATACAGTAGCTGATTAAAGTATTATTAAGGATCATTATTTAGCATCAGTAGCAATGATACGAGCCTGCATATATGTATTTCAACTGTCGGACTCAGGTCTCTGACACTCAAGAAGTTTATCGAGGCACAGTTTTACCAGGCCACTGTCTATCTGATTTTATCAGGTGTCTCTCTTTCTCTTTAATCTAGCTTTAATAGCTCTGCTCACTGTTAATTAGGTATCCATGTCCTTATTGGAGCAACCAAATTACTCTTTATCAGGACCTTTATCAGGTCTCTGCTTCTCCTTTCCTCCTCTCCAGAATGGTTTTTAAAGTAATCTGTTGGTCTTCCCTTTCTGCTTCTACAGCATGTCTCCCTAGTCAATGTATCTTCACCTTCCAGTTCCTTTATTCACTCCTTGATGGATGTTTTTTTCACCCTGGATGTCAGTGAACACAGTCTACCACCCCTGCAAAACATAGTCTACCTCTGGTCAGACTGGACACAACCTTATCCTTCATCTGATTAGGTTTGACCCTAAGTCCCAGACAGTGTCCCATACCTTTCTGTCTATCTTACATAACCACAGTAGAGAGGAGTTTACATTTGCGTGCAGTAGTGCAGCAGGTCTACAGTATATACTATGGAATAACCACTGTATAGGCCAATATATTATTAGATCTATTATCTATCATTAGTCACAGGCAACAGTCAATTGCTGACACTTCTCCTTCTAAAGATTTAATGTTGTAACTCAAACACAGGCTGTTCCAAAATCCTCTCCAAATGCAGTATGCATATTTTGCTTAGTATCTAATTTATATTTATATTCTGTGTTGTGCGACTGATTTACGTGTGCTGCTGTAACACCGTAATTTCCCATTTTTCTTGGGATCAATATCTATCTATCTTTCTATCTACAGATACGGTGTTTGTGTTTTTGTCTGATGAGTCATCATCAGCTCATTGAATCCAAAAGTTAAATGAAAAAGCACACAATGTGATTACACAGACCATAATTCATTTTTGTAAGTAAAGAATAGTCACAAGCATAGTCTAATGTACATAAATACATTGGTGCTTTGAGCTAAATGCTGACCTGGGACACACTAACCATTAGGATTGGGTGTAGAATTGATTTGATTCCGACTCAACAGATATCAATTAGGTTAGGAATATTTCAGACTACTGAGTTCCTAACCTGTTTACCTTCCCATCAACTCAGTAGCTTGGCCCGAGAAAGACACACATTTGTGAAATGTGAGAGAGACTTGGCCGGTATATCACACCAGACATGGATTCGTTGCAGATTCGCCGCATTGAATTCCCTGGCAACCTTGCATGGAAGGAAACATAATGCTCCCTAATGTTTATAGATTATTGGACACTGTCTGGGGATCTGACTTTTTGTCTTTGTCCTTTTATTTCAGCCTTCTAATTTTCAAATAATTAAGTCATTGTTAGATCTAATAGAACTTATTTCCAATACATGCTCTCACTATTTCAGATTTGCAATCTTTATTGAACAACAGGGCATACACTTTTGTTTTATCTCCTCTGTATAATCTCCACTCTCCTCTCTCTTTCAGTGTATGAGGTGGTCACTATTACTGGTGATGTTAAGGGAGCTGGGACAGATGCTAATGTGTTTGTCACCCTTTTTGGAGAGTTTGGTGTCACGCCCAAGGTTCACCTGGCAAGCAAGTGAGTTTAAAAGGGTTTATATTTATGTCATTGTGTTTCTAATAAGCTTTGAAAAATATGTAAAATCTAAATCAGGTCACACTGACTTGCTCTAACTTGTTATTTCACTTATTATATCAGGTTGTATGTGTCACATAGTCAATTGGATTTTATTCTGTTTCAGTTCATATAATGAGTAAGTGTAGCTTGTTTAATACATTTTAAATGTCACCTGTTAACTTTGAACCTTTTTTATTCCTTTCTGACCTTTCAGCACAGAAAAGAGGTATTTTCTAATTAGCCTTTTGAAGGATGGTGATGATTCTGTCCTTGTGTTGAGTTGTATTGTGTATATAACACTGTATGGGGGATCATTCCTGCTCAGCATTAACCTGATGCCTGTGGAGCCCATGAATCAGAACAAAATCAGTTTGCACACCAAGGATCTCTTTGACCTGTTTGTCAAAACTGTGTCCACCTGAAACTTAAAAATCCTTTGACTTCAGAAAAGCAGCACACTCACACAAAGGTTTGGTTGTGGTGCAGGAATCCCTCCCCTATACAGTTGTTTAAAATGTCGGACACAGAATATCTGGAGTAAGGGGGAACTTGGTGACATGGCCGGTCTTCTTTTCCATTCAGAGGCAAATGAAAGAAGACCGCGATGTCATTTCTGTGGATGATCAAATGACTATCAAGGGATCCTATCAGCAGTTGACTCCCTTTATCTCTGCACACCTTGATTGATAGGGTTACCTGTGCAGCATATAGGATGTACCAATGTATTGTAAGCCACACTGGACCATGTCACCCACACCTGGTCGTGGTCTCATTCATCCACTTTAGACAACATCAACATGCCATGTATTCAGTATCTCCATGCTGTGTGGCCATAGTGTTGCTCAGCAGGTGAAATAGCATGCAGTATATGGATGTTGATGAGTCACTTGATGAATCATATTATCAATCTATTGCAAAGTAAGGAGTTTCACCTTACTCCGATATATATTAGGTCCTGCCTGTATTGTGTAATGACCGATAAAAACTTTATAACATGATACAGGTAAGGGAGGTTTTTTTATGTCTCCTAACATATTTGCCCCGATTGAACAATCGCAGCAGATTAAAAATGCAACTCTTTGGAAATTCATTGTGATTATAACAATTTCAAATTGCATGAATTCCAATGTTTGCATTGACTTTGTTTTTTCACACAATCAGTGTCTCCCCATCACTGTCTAACAGGCGATTTTACATGGAAACAGAGAACGAGGGCACGTATCTATGTGTGCTGGACAGTATTTCATTCTTGCTGTTTTTTTTGCCAGTATATGACACTATGCACTTTAATTATTCGAGCCCTGGCATTTTCTGTGGGTTGAATATTGCAGGGAGATGAGCACAGATGGAGATGTGGGTCACAGACAAAGGCAGGTATTCTCTGTTAATGGAAAAGAGGTTGTCTGATTCACCGGGGTTGCCAGAGGGGGTCTGCTGTGCACACAAGCTGAGCTCGGCTCTGCGAGGGGTAGAAGTACATGAGGATGAGGGAGCGCTGAAGTGGCCGAGCCTCAGGAGAGTTTCAGATTATACAACTGCCATGAGACCACCTAAGCCACGAGTTTTCTAAGCCAAATCAGTCAAGAGATGTAATTTACTGTTCCAGAGTTCCATTCTGTCTGTCTGGACTGTTTATTCAGCTGCAGTTATCTTTCTCCCAAATTCTGACATTTTCCATGTTTCCTCAATTAACAGAAGCCGAACTGCATTTGAGAAGAACAAGACGGATGTTTTCCGTATCAAAACACACAACGTGGGGCCTCTGAAGAAGCTGAGGTACTGTACGGCAAATTAAATGTGACAGAAAACCACCCAGCGCTGACTGTGATTTGTGGTAACTTATATATACTGTGTTTATATATATATATATATATATATATATATCCTAGAATTCCTCTTTGCATATTTGCAGCAGATACCCAGAAAGCAAAGCTACGGGTCACTGACAACATCACTGTCTATGCTTCATTGTTAAGTATTCCTCACACAGGATCACAGCAGCTTACAGAGAGGATCACACAGAAAAATGTCTCACTTATTTTTCAGCTGTGCAGCTGGCCATCAAAGGATTTCATCCAGTGACACAAGGTTAAACCCCATCTGTTGGGAGTTAGTATCTTACTCCAGAGAAGACTGAGTTACATCACAGCCACCACACATGAACAGTGAAATGAGGCAGCAAGATACATTTAGTGAAAGATTGCAAGAAGTAGAGATTCTGCACCATGGCTCAGACATTTTATAGGAGTGTTTCTTTTTTCCCAGTATGTTTTACTTCTTTCTTTTTTCTTTTTTTTTTACTACTGATACTGCTAATCTTGCATGTCAGATCCATCTTCATTATAACTGAGGAAACTCTTCCACTGATAAAGATTGTGTGATATGGTTGAAAGCTCCTGAAAAGGCTAGTAAGTTGCCCATGAGTTCTGATTGTGTTGTGAAACAACTACTTCCAAAGGTATGATTGCTTCTGCTATATTGTGTTCAACATTGCCAGTGGAGTGTGAATCCATCCATTTACTCAAATTATATTTTAACAATAAAGTAGTAGCAGATATTTTAAAATTTGACTGATCAGAAGGATACAGCAGTTCAGACTACTAACATTGAAACTGACCACTGCAGAGTTTCTACTCATGTTTACTCAAAATTAGCCACAGGTCCTAAAGTTTATAAAAACCTATCACAATTTAAATGCTCATATATCTACAGTTAAATGGCAGCTACTCATGAATTGTGACCCAATGGTGCTGTAAACCTCTTGGAATTGTCTGGATTAATTGTGTCGGGGCTGGCAGGCACTATTAGTCTCCTGTTTGGCTGTTTTTTCTTTTTATTGTGTGTATGCTAGCAGAAGCTCATCTACACAACTAATCCCAAATGATTTGTCCAATAAAAATATAATAAATATTAAATCTGGTTGTAATCCAGCTCAGGAACCTTAGTGTGTAAATCCTCCGGTTTCTCTCTACTGTCTTTTATTAGCACACACAGTGACTCTTTAAAAGTTGTTAAATCAGTATATGTCAAAACAAGTTGCTTGCGACTGTATTTACCACTGCAGAAATTCAAACAACCTAAAATGAATATTTTTTTAAATGCATTGGTGCATGTGATGTGGAAAACTCATTTGTGATTACCTGCAGGGTGAATTCATGTCACACTATGACGGTTGACTCCCCAGGATTGAGCATGACAACACGGGGATGAACGCCAGCTGGTTCTTGGACAGGGTGTTGGTGACCGACATGAACCGGCCCCATCTGCGTTTCTATTTCGCCTGCAACAACTGGCTGAGTCGGGAGGAGGCTGACAATCTGTTTGTCAGAGACCTGCTGGGCAGCATGAACCCCATGGACGTCCCGAAATGTAGGTCACTTTGGGACAAACACATAACGCGAAGCAGACACATAGGTTTACTAAGGTTAACAAATATATATACCTCCACTACATTTCAGAGAAACCACTTGGTTTGAAATGTCACCAGAGAGACTACAGTTTTAAGATAAAATACAACATACATAGGTGGCAACAGTTCATAACTAATAAGACCAAAAGCTCTAAAACTTATGATAATGTCACTGTCTTGTTAAAACCAATTTGACACTGATGTTAGATAGGTAAGTCTTCCAAACTACAAATGTATATCCTTGGCAAATGAACCGGAAAAAAGCATTTTAGAAACTTGACAATGTTAGTAGGCTACCATGTGTCTGGACAGTTGTGCACAAAGGTGACTGATGAGCCTAAAGATCTTCCTACAGTTTCATTTTGAAATTCAATGCCATCAGAGTATAATCTTCATGTAAAGCCCACGTGTGCTCTGTTGCAATGTGATCCAACATTTCAGTACCTGCAGTCAGTCAAGCAGAACATTGTGAAGCCAAGGATCAGGTAAAGACATCAGGACACGGTGCTGTGAGGGAGTGGTCAGAGCAATATGGCTTTTACACAGACACACACATACACACACACACACACACACACACACACACACTCTGTTATGAATATTTAACTTGGAAAACATCCTACGCTGGATGAGCAGGGCACCTGTCTAATGACAATAGAAAAGTCCAACTAATTATGATTAAACAGTGCAACTAGGTAGACAGTTGGTTTTGAAAAATGAACATTTACTACACTATTAGTCTTTCTTGGGCATTGGTTATGTAAATCACTGTATTCTTGATTTCCTAATTTATGTTTTGCAGTAAATAAATACGTAGTAAGTGTGTTCACTGCTGACATGAAGGGAAGTGGAACTGATGCTGATGTCTTCCTAAACATCTTTGGAGAGAATGGTGACACGGGTAGGGGCGCAACTAATGATTTTTTCATCTTTTATTCTGTGGATAATTTTTCTATTAATTTATCAACCACAGTCTATACAATGTTGAAAAATATGTTAAATAACTTTAATAACCTTTGAATTTCCCAGAACCCAAGGAGACAGCTTAAATCTGCTTATTTTGTCTTATTTACAGTCCAAAACATATTACATTTACAACGATATAAATAAATAAATCTTCACATTTGTGAAGCTGAAACTGAAATGACTTAAGCAACAAATTGAATATCAAAATAGTAGTTGATTTAGTTTCTGCTCGGTTCTTTCCTGATCAAGTAATTACTAGACACATGTGACTCTTATTTACCTCCAACAATAGTCATGACAAATACTGTTGTGTAATTATTGTTATTGTAATAATATAGCTATATATGATTTCAATGTGTTTGACTCCTGCTCCAAAATGCTTTGTTTGCTATGAAAGGAGAGAGACGACTGGACAGTGACAAAGACAACTTTGAGCGCGGGTCAGAGGACAAGTTTACGATAGAGGCACCAAACCTGGGAAAGCTGAGGAAAATCACTATTGGCCACAACAACAGAGGATCATCAGCTGGATGGTTTCTAGATAAGGCATGTCAAATCTACACATGCATGCATAATTTATTTCACAGACGTGCACACATGCATAAAAACACTTATGATGGTGCATTACGTGTCTTCCCAGGTAGTGATTGATGACATGGGGAATAAAGAGTTGTATGAGTTTCCAGTTAATCGCTGGTTTGCCATGGATGAATGTGATGGCAAAATACAGAGAGATGTGTTGGTTGGATCCGTGCAGCCAATGGGTGAGAACAACACAAGCCACTATTTCACTACAGAAAATGTAAATTTGATTTAAAAATGTACTATTTTAGGGAATTACAATGTGGACCAAACAACTACACAATTCAAAACAAACACCAAGGATATATATGATGATTTCTAAGAATATATTGTCACAGGCTATTATCACATCTCATTCCATTATTAATCATGGATACAAATATTTTTTTTGTCTATTGTCCTGCATCTACTTAGGAATCGTATACAATGTACAAGTGATGACTGGAGATGTGAGGGGTGCGGGCACCAACTCTAAGATCCACATGGTCATGCATGGCTCCAAGGGCTTAAAGAACAGTGGCAAAGTCTTCCTAGAGGGTGGTGCTTTTGAGCGTGGTCTCATTGACATTTTCAACGTGGAGATTTGTGAACTGATCAGCCCGCTTAGCAGGGTCACCATCGGGCACGACAACGGGGCTGTTGGTGCTGGGTGGTACTGTGAAAAGGTACTACACCTCAGTTAACGTTAACAGAGTGATTCTCAAGGTGTCGTTCACTCCTCAAGCATCCGTTTTCCTTCTAGGTCGTAATATATTGTCCGTTCACGGGCATTGAGCAGACATTTCCGTGCGGGAAGTGGCTAGACGAGGACGAGGGCGACGGACTGATTGAGAGGGAGCTGTACGAGATGGTCTCTCTCAGGCAGAAAAAACAGAAGAGTGGGTGGCTTTATTAAAGTCATATATCTCTCTTCATTGAAAGAAAAACAAGTTACTTACATTCTCTTTACCAAAAATAATTCAATATGCATTTAATTGACTTATACCTATCCATATATGTTGACTTCTTATTAAACCAGACTAGCCTACTTTACTATCAAATCTACTCTTCTTTTACTTCAGAGTACCCATGGTCCCTGTGGATTTGGACATCGGATGTGAAGGGGGCAGGGACAGATGCCCAGGTGTTTCTGCAGATCTATGGAGAAAAGGGCAAATCTGATGAGATCAAACTGGAAAACAACTCAGACAGTTTTGAACAAGGCCAGCTTGATAAATTCATGGTAAGCCTTTGCTCATCTGCTTAACTGGGCACATTTCAGTTTCTTCTATCGTTAAGTTCTCACACTGATCTACACTAAGTTCCTAAGGAATCATATCTGTTGACTGTATTATCACTGTAGATTGAAATGCCAGACATTGGAAAGCTGCTGAAAGTGCGCATCTGGCATGAGAAGAGATCTCCATTTGCTGGCTGGCATTTAGCAAAGGTGAGACCCCTTGCTCTTTGTGTCTGATCTGTAAGCTGTTCAGTCTGTTGTAGCGTGTCCCCTCTTAGCACCAAGTTAGACACCGAATTAGACTTAAATCCTCACCTGATATCAGTAATAAAGAAACAATTTTAGCTCCATAGAATAGCGTATGTGTAAATAAGAAAGAAATCAGTTTCTCAATTATAAGCTTTCAAAAAAACCTTGGCAATCAATTCGGTTTGATGAGTATACGGTACAAGGAAGTAACTTATTTTATCTCACTTTGATTTGGAAAATGTGGATTAATGTCACTTCTTTAGTTTTCATTGTCTAGGGTTAGATCATGAACCAGAGATGAGGATGTATATAATGACACATGACGATGTGACTTTCTGCAGATCACTTTGCTCAAAACCCTGACAATGGAGAAGTATTCTTTTGAATGTGGCCGTTGGCTGGACATCAATGAAGACGACAATGAGATAATCAGAGAGCTTCCAGCTACTGGAGCGCTCATCAGTGAGCCGCTGCCTTGTAAGAGACACTGAGGACACACACATATTAATGCGCTTGGTTCATCCTAAACACAATCCAGCTGTTTGATAGAGAGTCAGTGCAGATTTTCAAACTCTATGTCTGAATATAGGTTTTATGTGACATATTTCCCAGTGATAAAGTATCGAGTCACCATCTGCACTGGAAACGTCAGTGGCAGTGGCACTGATGCCAGCGTCTTCCTCAATATAATTGGTGACCTGGGTGACACAGGGGAGCGACTCATGTTTATGAGCAAAAACAACGTCAACAAATTTGAAAAGGGCAATGTGAGTGCATCATTAATACACAAAAAATAAATAAATATTCTCTGGGAAATGCAATGCCAACATTTTTAACCAGTTTTCTCTCTGTCTACCCTCAGCATGATGAGTTTCTTATTGAGTCTGTGTCCTTGGGACGGGTGTGCAGAGTGCGTGTCGGTCATGATGGCCGCGGTGGAGGCTGTGGTTGGTTCCTTGACAAGGTGATGGTCAGGGAAGAGGGCCAGCCAGAAAGTTTGGCCATTGAGTTCCCATGCTTCAGGCAAGGCAATATTAATTTACACCTAACTTAAAGGAATAGTGCACATATTTTCTGATATACAGTTATATGCTTTCTTGCAGGGAGTTTTGGGAGAAGACCAATCCCACTCTCATGTCTGTATTGTTTGAAGCCAGGAAACAGCTTAGTTTGGGATACTGGATTCTGGATGTAGGGGGGAACTGCTAGCCATATTGTTTATCTGTGCAATGTGTGTATATTTAGCTTCTTATTTACAATACAGATATGAGAGTGGTTTTAATCTTGTAATCTAACTCTTGGCAAGATGGCACATTTTCTTCGCAGTTAATTTATTTGTAACCCACCAAAAAAGCTGGTCAAAACTGCCCTAAAAGCTTCTTAAACCGTCCACGCTTACATTCACTAGTTCTCCAGTGGTGTGTGTCTAAGTAGTTAAACAGCTGATAGATGAGTTTGCTACTACAAATAGTCACTAAATGCACAGCGGTCAGCCAGCTCTCCTTCAGTAACTGGAGCCAAAACCGCAAGGCGGAGGTGCAGTGTTACATCTGGAAAGAGGCTCTTCCTGAACAACTTAGAACAGTTGTTCGTGTTGCTTGTAGTGGTTATGTTCTGTTTGATCTTTTTTCAGATTGGTTTAATTTGAGGCTAATGGTGATTTAATTTCCTCACAATGATCATTAATACTTGAGGCTACCTTTACTTTTGTATCCTTTCTCCCCTATCCTTGTGTAAACTAAATATGTTTCTAAGTTTATGAATTATTACGATTTGTAGATTAATCCACAAATTAAATATTCAAGTTAGTTTGGTGGGATGGTTGATGTCATTCTTTGTTCAGTGCTACATGATTCAAATTGTTTGTGTCTTTGTGTTTTTCTTCAGGTGGTTGGACCGTAATGAAGATGATGGACAGATTGTTCGTGAGTTAGTCCCAGCTGGAGAGGGCCTGCGTCTCTTTAGTGAGTGCATAAATAACGTTATAAACCAAGGATAGGTTAAGCAAACTAAAAACGGACAACATGTCTTATTTATGATTTTAAAATTACTTTTAATTTCCATCGGTCCACCCTCCTAAGATGTCAGCTACCACTTCGCAATCAAGACAGGCAATGTAAATGGGGCCAGCTCGGACTCCAGGGTGTTTGTCAAGCTGTATGGGGAGAAGGGTGATACTAACAAGACAATATTGGCAGTTTCTGACAACGACCTCAGGAACTACTATGAGACGGGACAAACTGACATCTTTACACTTGAAACATTTGACATTGGAAAGGTAAGTTTGGACACAAACACACTTCATGGAGAACAGAGTTTATGGTTCACACATGTATTTGTGTTTACTTGGGCTGTAATGATATACAAAATAAAACCAAAATTGTGACACTTAGCTTCACGAACCTGTGTCGCAGAGTGAGAAGGCAGAATCGCGACACACCCCTTCAAATCCCAATAAATGAGCGTTTTGAACGTAATCTTATGTTACCCACCAAGAATTACATTAGCATTAGGTACTTGTCAACCAGCACCTTTCCTGTAGGCACCAAAACACTTTTCCTCTTTGTTCTCCCTACAGGTTAGGAGCGGAATTGTCCATTACTGTTACCGTTACCATTATTCTTATGTCTCATTCCAACAAGTTAATGAACAACTGAAACAATTTTGGAAACATACATTATTTTAAGGTTTAAAAGAACTGTTGGCGTTGGATCAATCAACATTGAAATCAATCAGTATCAATAAATAAGGTCTCAGTTGTATTACTGTGTTGCAAAATGGAATGTAATCAATTGTAAAACGATGCCACGTGGCAGAAAAAAAGTTGTATTCCATTTATTAAGAACCCCAATCAACGTTTGTATTGAATCGTGGGTCAAAAATCGGGTAACTAACCGAACCCTGGGTTTGGTGTATCGTTACAGCCCTAGTCTTTACTAATTTTATTTTATCCTCTTATGTCCTCTGTGTTTACAGATCAACCGTCTCCTGATTGGTCACACTAATGAGGGCTTGCGGGCTGGCTGGTTTCTGGACAGTGTGCAGATCTCTGTGCCAGTTCATGGGATGCAGTACATGTTCCCAAGCCACCGCTGGCTCTGCAAAGACGAGGCTGACGGGAAAGTGGAGGTTGAGATCTATCCCAGTGAGATTTTGGACATCGAAAAATGTAAATAACATTAACATAACAACAAGTACTCTATAGTCAAAATTCCTAATTTAAAAAAAACACTAAAATTATTTTATGAACATTATGAATTGAGGTGTATTGCTCTGCTCTACATAATCTTTCCTTCTGTCAGTGATCAACTATGAAATAACAGTGGTCACAGGGGATGTGCGTGCAGGTGGCACCAATGCCAATGTCTTCTGTCAGATCTACGGAGATGAAGGAAAAACTGAAGTTCTCGCTCTCAAGAGTCGCTCCAACAATTTTGAACGTGGCACCACTGAGATCTTCAGGGTCTGTATAAAGCCTCTGCCTTCTTTTTTTATATGTATGTAGGAGATTTAAGTTCCTGGTTTGACCCCTGTTTGATACCTACAACCAGGGTTAAAAACTAACTTTTTTGTCTACCAGCTAAACCGCTAGTTAATGTTCAAATTTTACAAGCCACTCAATAAAATAACATGGTGGTGAGTGAAGCACATCTACCAGCCAATTGCATATTTTACCATCATTTGGATGGCGGATGGAGCTAATTTTGAACCCTGCCTACAACCCAGATTGAGGCTCAGGATGTCGGTAAGATCTACAAGATACGTATCTACCATGATGGGAAGGGTATTGGAGATGGCTGGTTCCTGGAGACGGTGGACGTAAAGCGGCTGACAATGGCTATGGTGCTGGTTGAGGTGAAAAAGGAGGAAACCAAGAAAGACAAGAAGAAGGACAAGAAAAAGAAGAAGAAAGAAGAAGAGGAGGAGGTGGAGATGGTCGAGGAGCTGCAGGAAGTGGTGGAGGCATTTGCTTTCCCCTGTAACCGCTGGCTGGCCAGGGATGAGGAAGATGGGGAGATTGTGGTCGAGCTGCTGACTGAGGACAGTGAAGACCTGGAGGGTAAGTAATGTGTTGACCCATTGTTATTTGCTTCCAAAAGCTAGACTGTATGTTTCATTTGTGACATTTTGAATAATGTTGAAGTAGGCATGTAGGGAGCAGTCTTTTAATCCACGCACATTCTGTATTTCTTAGCATCACAGTTCATCCATTTATTAAAGCAAAAGAAAGAAAGCATTAATAAATCAACAAACTTCAAGGAAAAGTATGCAGATTTTGTGTTCAGGTGGTTGAAAATTGTTTGCTCTTCTGCTAAACCTGAACAACTGTTCACCACGTCTCCAGGTCACATCATCCTATCAGCTTTCACACACCCATTATCATAATAATAGCAATGAGGAGCAAAATGACAAAATGTAAACAGACATTCCAATTCATTATCATCATAATACACAATGGAAAATGCATGATGTCTAAGCATAATTAGAAATTAAATAAGGCAGATCTGCAAAATGGCTCCAACAAGGCATATTTCGTCAGGTGCATCATTAAAATTAGGGGTGTGCAAAAAAATCAATTCACATTAATATCGCAATTTAGGCTCTATAGATTTCAAAATTAATTCACAGAATTCCCCAAAAATATATTTTTTAAATTTAAATTTAAGTTTTTTCTTAAAGTTTTCTTTTCTTTTTTTTCTTTTTCTTTATTTATTTATTTTGGTTTTGTAATGAAGTGTACACTATCACATGGGAAAAGTAACTACATTTACATACTGTCTGGTTTTTCAATTGAGAATCGTTTTTGAATCAAATCTTGAGCCTAAAAATTGATAATGAATCCTGACATTTTCTGAACTGTGCACCTCTAGTTAAAACTTTCTAACTTTCTAACTGTTTCTAACTGTTTTTCCTTTTAGTGAACTCATATGAGGTTCATGTGTTCACTGGGACAATGTGGGGGGCGGGGACTGATGCTAATGTTTACATAAACATCTATGGAGAGATTGGCGACACTGGGGAGCGACAGCTCAGGAAGGCAAACAACCTGAACAAATTTGAGAAAGGCCAGGTAAGAGTTCTCTGTCTTCTGTCAGTTCTGGATGTGCTCTTTTTATGTGATAATCTGAGTGTTAATTTACATTTTTTAGTGCAAAAGAAATATCCTGACATTTTGGGAAATGTTTGTTTGTTAAATCTGAGGCTAGAGTCAGGAGACACTTAGCTTAGCATAAACAGTGGATCGGGGAAAACAGAGACTTATTCTTCCACTGTTATATATAATGTGTTATAGATTTATTGTTTGATTTGCTGTATTCTGCATGGTCGTGATTGTTATCATTGGTACTGTTTTCCTGGATAAGCATCAATTGTCAAACAAATGGTCAATCTAAGGAGCCATGCAGGTTAAATACAGATCAAATAAATAAGTAATGAGGTTCTCATGGACTGTTAAACTGAGACCTGTGACTTTTCTTGACCCTTTGTCACTGGTTTGTTTGCGCGCAACCTAGGAAGACATTTTCAACATCACAGCGGTCGACTTAGGGATGCTGAAGAAGCTGAGGATTCGACATGACAACAGTCAGGCCAGTGCTGGCTGGTTTCTGGACAGAGTGGAAATTGTAGACAACAAAGATGACACCACGTAAGTTATGTTGAAGCTAAAAAGAGAGCAGAGGTCTATCAGCACTTTAATTTAGATGTGTAACTGCATCTTCACAAAAATCCCTTGAATAATTCAACCAATTAATTACAAAAATGGTTAATCAATCATTTAATAGATAAGAAATTATACACTTCGCTGAGTCATCCTAGACACCAAATCATTGCCACAGGTTTCACAAAACAGCATCATCCAACATAGCAGGCAGAAACATTGCACATAAAATGTCTGTAGAGCTCCACCGTGTGGCGTGAAGTGTTACTATTCTGGTAAAGTGTGGAGACTGTATTTTCTTTAGGTATTTCTGGACATAGGGACATTTGACAGTCAAAACAGAGATTATTGTATTGATACAATACAGACTGCACAATGCAAAAAATACATATATATATTATATATGGTGTTTTAGGTACTTTTTCCCTTGTAAACGCTGGCTGGCTACTGATGAGGATGATGGACAGCTTGCCAGGGAGCTCGTTCCTGTGGACGAAGCCTTTATGAAGAGAGGGGATGATGATGATGATGAGGAAGACTCTGAAGCCACACTTGGTCTGGAACAGAAAGGTGAGCGCAACATTATGGCTGCCCTCAAAAAGAGAGTGAAGAATAAACGTGACCTCTGGTGAAGACATTGAGCAAGTTTTTTTTTTGTTATTGACTATAAATAATAACCACAAGATTGCGTAATATTTTATTTGTGATTTGCTGGTTTCTAATTGTTACAGCCATGTCAACTACGTACACAGTGAGGATAAAAACTGGTGACAAAAAGTATGCAGGAACTGATGCTAATGTCTTTTTGATCTTGTACGGCACCAAGGATGACACAGGTAATACTTCCAACTGTCATACAGAAATTATATCTGTAAAAAAAATAATATCTTGTAATGATTAAATTACTCTATGATGTGCGCACATCTACAGGCATAATTAACCTGAAGGCTTCAAAGACTCATAGCAATAAGTTTGAGCGGGGTATGATCGACGAGTTTATTGTGGAAGCGGTGGACATTGGACCACTGAAGAAGCTGAGGGCTGGACACGACAACTGTGGTACAGTAGGATGAACTCCCTGCCTGTGCAGTGAACAATGTAAAATTTGTCCACATGCGCGATGACAATACTTTGTGTAAATGTTTAAGGTGGCGGATCAGCAGGCTGGTTCCTTGACTGGGTGGAGATTGATGCCCCGTCTCTTGGGCAGAAACTGCGCTTCCCCTGCGGCCGTTGGTTGGATAAAGGGGAGGATGATGGGGCCATTGTCAGGGACCTTTTCCCAAATTCTCTTCAGACTGAACTTTACACACCATGTAAATAGTGATTGCATGACAGTCTATGTCACTCTTATAAAAATTAAGATATTTGACATTTGACACACACCATTTGTTATGTTTGATTGTTTTCATTTTGTAGTTGTTCCTTATGAAATCAAAATCTTCACGAGTGACGTGTTTGGAGCCGGCACAGATGCAGATGTCTTCATTGTCCTGTACGGGCGAAACGCAGTGTGTACCCAGCAGAAGTCTCTGTGTGTCAACAAGAGGGAGAGACTAATGTACTTTGAGAGAGGCGCTGAGGACATGTTTATTGTTGAGGTACCTGCACATGTAATATATATAGTCATAAATAGATGAATAAGAAAAGGTGCATTTATTAAGCGTGGTTCACAAGGGCAGTACAGTACAGCAAGGCCATCAGTGTCTTTAATGTAGTAAAACAATACCGAATACGGTGTTAGTTTAGTGTTTTCTGCTCTCTGTGCAGCTTGAAGATGTGGGGGATTTAATTGAAAAGATCCGGATTGGCCATGACAACCGCGGGGTCAACCCAGGCTGGCATCTGGACAGAGTGGAGATCAGACGTCTCCTCAGGAAGGGAAAGGTACTGCCTACAAAGGACAAATCCTTTACTTACGTTGCAGTACTGCAAAAAAGAAAATACTCTTAAGTAAAAGACCTACATTGAAAATGTAAATTGCATTAATGTATGTTTTAACTAAATTTCCTTAAAGTGTCAAAAGTGTCAAAAGCCATAGTCTGTTATATATTATGTATACATTATGTTTATATATATTATATTTTTGAATGATTATTACTGATGCAGTAATATGTATGTGTCATTTTACGGTTGAAGTAGGTCAAGGTGGAGTTTTTTAAAATATATTATACATATATATAATATTTTTTGGGAATTTTTAGGCCGTTATTCGACAGGATAACTGAAGACATGAAAGGGGAGGGGGGGGGGGAATGACATGCAGCAAAGGGCTGCAGGTCGGAGTTAAACTACTCTACCAACAGGCGCCTGGGTGGAGCTATTTTAACTACTTTATATGCTGTTGGAACAATGCATCATATTTTATAAGTTGATCATATGTTTTGAATGGAATCATCTTTTAATAAAAGTAGGGAAGTAAAAAGTTTATTATTTGTAAATCTGTTAATGTAATCTGTTAAGTAATAGAGTAGAAGTATAAAGTAGCATTGAATGCAAATTAAAGTACATGTGCCTCAAAAAAACACTGATATAGATTTCAGTACTTGCACCTTTATGCTTAATAAACATCTCATATATTTGTTGCAGAGGATTTACATTTTCCAACATCTCACTACTCATGTGTAGTGGTAACACATAAACGCTATTTTTGGTCAGCAGCTGGTGATGTTCTCCTCTCAGACACACGAAGTTAATCCAGCACCATGGTTTCATTTTTCATCCTACTTACTGAGCCGAGACTCAGACAAAGACAATACACTGTGTTCAATTATTTGTCTCTGAGACATTGTTTTAGGCCTGTGCCTACTTCTCTCTCTCTCTCTCTCTCTCTCTCTCTCTCTCTCTCTCTCTCTCTCTCTCTCTCTCTCTCTCTCTCTCTCTTTAGGGTTCAGAGACCATCATATTCCCATGTGAGCGCTGGCTCGCCAAGTCAGAGGATGATGGTGAGACAGTGAGAGAGCTGGTGCCTTCTGACATCATCACTGAAAAACTTTCACGTGACGGAAGCCTGAAAGTCACCGAAGTTGAGGTGGAAGATGCCCTGGAGAGTAAGTCAAGGAGAGGATTTGTTTTCCTGTCTTGGTTGTGTCTGGTCCCCACTTTTCTAAGCATTATTTCAGAAAAATACTTTCCCTTCATGTCTTTCCTAATCACTGACTGAGAAAATGGCATACTTTTTACTCTATTTTCTGCCAATTGCACTCAAACCATTAATCTGTGATCATTGTCCCTCTAAAGCTCACACATACAACGTGTCAGTGATGACAGGTGATGTGAATGGAGCCGGCACTGATGCCAACGTCTTTCTCACAATTTACGGAGACATCGGGGACACCGGGGAGAGAAAACTCAGCAAGTCGGAGACAAACAGCAACAAGTTTGAACGGGGATCTGTAAGAAAGCATTGTGTTTATTATCCACTGAAGTGAGGATAGACAAAAAAGGTTGACACAATGAGCAACTTTACAAAAGAAAACTGAATTACAGCAAATATTACAACAAAAGTACAAACTGCATGACTCTACTTGTGTTAATATTTCACCAATGATCTCGTTTGATCTCCCCAGGTGGATAAGTTTACAATTGAGGCCGTTGACCTCGGACAGGTTTTCAAGATAAAAATTAGGCATGATAACAGCATGATGTGTTCGGACTGGTACTTGGACCAGGTGGAGGTAGTTGACGAGGATACGGAAGAGGTCTTTCTCTTTTTATGTGAACGTTGGCTGTCAAGGAAGAGGGAGGACCGACGCATTGAGAGAGTCTTCTATGTTAAGGTAGCACGAAAGACATCAGTGTGTGACAGTGTGTAGGAGCTAGAGATAGTAAAACACATTATTACACAACTTTGTTGAATCTGACGGCATTCTGTGGTCTGCACATTTTTTATAACAGACTGTTGAAGCTAATTTAAGACCTGCATCACCCTGTCGGGGTAATGAGTGCCTTGCGCTACATTTACTTTACATAGTAGAAAGAATAATACAAGTAGTAAGGCACGTTTTGGGTCAGTTTACCCAAAATTACAAAAAGACAGAATTTTATTGGGGTGCTCACAGCATTGAAAAATGAAATTTGAACAAGACAAGCATTTTTCAGCCACGCCATGTGTGGATATGCTAAATGCTTATTTCAGAATGCTAAAATGCTGCCAAATAAGTGAATGGTAATGACTAAGTTCATATATTCACAAGGCCCTATTAAACCCACATAGACTTTGTGTTCCTATAGATTTTAGCATTTGTCTGCAACACTGTGTGTGTTTTGTTCTTTTAGGGTTATGAAGGAGTCAGAGAGAGTCTAAACAATAAAAAGAAGAACTCAGCCCCAACAGTAAAGAGTGTCGACAGTAACATGAACAAAAAGAGCAAAAAGAAGAAAGAGGAAGAAGAAATTGAGCTCCCGAGTAAGTAAATTTGCTTTTTTGCTCTGTGTAAGTTTGTCAGTAATATTCTGACACGGACATCTTTATATAATCTCTTTCTGTCATGAATGAATAAGTGCTGTGCCCTTCCTGTGCAGTCATACCATACCACATCACCATCTGTACTGGGCTGGAGCGGGATGCAAGCACCACCAGCAGGGCTTATGTGATCATTATTGGGGGCAATCACACCCACACAGAGAGGTTGTGGCTGAATCTGCCAGACGAGAGGAAGGGCTTTGAGGCCGGCTCTCTGGAGAGCTTTCAGTCCCACGGTTCAGATGTGGGGGAGATCAAAAAGGTTGAGGTGAGGGAGGGGGGAAGTTTTTAGAATTTCAGTGACGATCGTGCACTCTCATGCATCCACACACACGCATGCACACACATGAACATTCAGAAAAATACACCCATGTTGTGAGAAGTGATTGTTTTCTCGACCTCCCTGCAGCTCGGTCATGATGGGGCCACTCCGGAGAGCTGCTGGCTGGTTGATGAGCTGTCTGTTGCTGTGCCAACCAAAGGGGTCAAATATATCTTTGCTTGCAAGTGCTGGCTGGCCAAAGATCGAGGAGATGGTTTGACTGCTAGAGTATTCAATGTGCTGGATGCAGAGGCCATTTCTATCTCCCAACAGGTATGTAAATTTGAGCAAGTGGCTGATAAACATATATCACAAATAAATCAATTTACCGCAATGGACTAGTGATAACAAGTCCATTTCTATTATACTGTCACTAAATGAAACATTGGAGCTATTTACTTTGAGAAAAATGGTGCACAGGTTTAAAATCCTATCCAATTGTACTAACGCTGTTGCCCCTGGGAATCATAATTAACATTAATTTCCAAACAATACATTTATTTGGTCAATGTCTTGGTTTAGATGGAATTTCAAATTAATTTTAGAAGACATTTTTGCGTTCATTAAGGCATAAACATTTGATTTATCAAAAGAATTGAAGATCCTACTCATTGTGCTACTATAACACTAGAATCTTAGAAATAAAAGAATAATTCACAACAGATGGATGTATTTAATCAATCAATTCATTTTTCACGTGAAATCATATAAAAATACAATTGGAAAATCTTTTATTTTCGTTCAATTTATGCATTAAAAACAGTGGTTAGTCTAGATCCTTAATGAGTTTCCTAGCCTTTTTCTTGCATTTCTGGATGTTTACAGCATTAACATCAGCCTCATACCAGCTAAAATATATTCAGATGTATTGTTCATTAGCTTCAAGATAAATTCATATTCTTGTATAGTTAAGTTTTAGAGATAATACTGCTTCTGAGAGATGGGTACAGGAGAAAATCTAAAAAGTAAAATGTCTAATATTTTCCTGTCAGATGATGTACGAGGCGACTGTAGTAACGGGAGACGTGCAGAATGCAGGAACAGACACACGGATATACATGTCTGTGTTTGGAGCCAACGGCAGCACAGAGGAGATGCTTCTGCAGAAGAATGAGGACAGGTAGCCCAAACATGACATCAAAAAACATATAAAATGAAGACACTGTTTCATTATTCATTATTTTGAAGTTCTGTGTGGTGGATAACAGGTTTGAGCGAGGTCAGGAGGACACTTTCAACATGGAGATTGATGACATTGCTCCACTGAGGAAAATGAGGCTTCGCATTGATGGCTCAGGGAGTCGACCTGACTGGTTTCTAGAAAAGGTCAGCTCATCTTAAAGGAGAACTATACACATAAAAGTCTGTGTAAAAGTCTTGAGGACTACTTCATATTGGAAAAAATGTATGAAGCCTTTTGTGGCTCCAGATAAAAATAAATATGGAGGTGTGTAGGTAGAAAGGAACAAGCTTACCAGACCTCTGTAGCCCGCTCCTCATCCATACTTGAGGCTAGGAGCTTAAGACAACATTAGCCACTACTAATATGTGGAATATGTGTCGGCAGTTGAGTTTGTTGGGGGTAATGTAGGCTCCAGGTATTGACAAGAAAGAACAAGGCATGGAATAAGACAGACAATAACTCAGTTTCTGCCACATTGATTTTAACACACACACACATACAGAGGGTGAAATAAGTATTGAACACGTCACAATTTTTCTTAGTAAATATATTTCCAAAGGTGTATTGACATATAATTTTCACCAGATGTTGGCAACAACCCAAGTAGTCCATACATACAAAGAAACCAAAATAAATAAGTTCAGAAATTAAGTTATGTGTAATAATGTGAAATGACAAGGAAAAAGTATTGAACCCGCTTACTGATATTTATTTAATACTTTGTACAAAGCCTTTGTTGGCAATGACAGCTTAATGACGCCTCCTGTATGAAGAAACTAGTTGCATGCATTGCTCTGGTGTGATTTTGGCCCATTCTTCCACACAAACAGTCTTCAAATCTTGAAAGTTCCGTGGGCCTCTTCTATGATCTTGATCTTCAGTTTTTTCCATAGATTTTCAAACAGATTTAAGTCAAGTGATTAGCTGGGCCATTCTAGCAGCTTTTTTTTCTTTCTTTGAAACCAATTGAGAATTTCCTTGGCTGTGTGTTTGGGATCATTGTCTTGCTGAAATGCCCACCCTCGTTTCATCTTCATCATCCTGGTAGATGTCAGCAGATTTTTGTCAAGAATGTCTCGGTAAATTTTCCCATTCATCCTTCCTTCAATTGTGTGAAGTTTGACAGTACAATTTTCTGAAAAGCAGCCCCACACCATCATGTTCTCACCTCCAAACTTAACTGGTTGTATGGTGTTTTTAGGGTGATGTGCAGTGCCATTTCTCTTCCAAACATGATGTGTATTATGGCATCCAAACAGTTACATTTTCTATCATCTGAAAACACTACATTCTCCCAGTGTTTCACTGGCTTTTCCAAATTTTGCGCTGCAAACTTTAAACAAGCTTCAACATGCTTTTTTAAGCAATGGAGTCTTGCGTGGTGAGCGTGCTTACAGGCCATGGCGGTGGAGTGCATTACTTACTGTTATCTTTGAGACAACAGTACCTGCTGATTGCAGGTCTTTTTGAAGCTCTCCACAAGTGGTCCTTGGCTCTCGGACAACTCTTCTGATTATTCTTTGCAAATAAGCAAAAATATATATATGTATTAGTGCTGTCAGTTAAACCCATTATTTTATTGCGAGATTAACATTCTTTTGGGCCTAGTAAACTTAGTTTTTTTTTCAACACCACACGTGATCTAGCTAGACCAAACACACACTTGTTTGGGTTCACTTTAACATTAATGCGATTAATTGCGAGTAAATATTGTGTGTGGTTGTGTTTGTGTGTGTGTGTGTGTGTATATATATATATATATATATATATATATATATATATATACATGTATATAAGACAGATAGACAGGAGTGTTGGAGGATTACATGCAGCAAGAAATTTGTCAGAGATTACAGCAAAAGGAAAGCGCTACGCAGGTTTAATCTTCAGAGTAAGATGACCATGCACATGTTTTCTTAAATTCTTGTCAAGGGCTAATTGGTTATGATAAGAAACTGCAGATCTCATCCATAAAACATAAACCAGGAGCATAAAAAGCAGATGAGTAAAAGCTTCTTCAAAAATCAATAGTACAAAGCAGTCACAGGTTTGTGTTTTTACGCTGGCACTGAATGCTGTAGGTCACAGGATCATTCAATCCTGTTATATCACACAGCACAGAGATAAATACACACCCACACACATCTATCCCTGCCTGCAGGAGAATGGTCAATGATTCACATACACACACACACACACACACACACACGCACACACACACAGTAGGGCCCAGAGTTCCTGGAGTGAGATATTGACCCATTTTATTTATCATGCTGTTGTTTCTGGTATCTCACACACACACACACACACACACACACACACACGCACACGCAGTAAGGAGCAATGTGTGTTGTTTCTGTATTCAGTAAAGAGAGAAAACATTTCACTTTAAATTTCCTTTAGTGTGACTTTTAGTATGTGTTAGTGTAACAAATCTCCAATTTGTAATGCTTAGTCCAGCAATATAATAGACTGCATTAATATACACAGTTTCCCAAAATGGTTCAGTAGTTTTTCTCTTTGGCTGACCCTGTGAGGACAACATCAACGCACACCTACAAATTCAGTCTGATGTCTTCGGCCAAAAGCATTGATGAAACAGAACACATTTCCTATGCAAATGTCTTCTCTGGTAAAGGCACCATGCCTGCAGAGCAGCAGAGCAGTCAGGAACAATACCAAGCCCTGTCTGTCAGTGCCTGGGACATAGCGACAAACATCTCCTTGACTTGACCCTGCACCGAGCCTTGTGTGTTCAGCATCACAAGCGGAAATGCTGCCTTTATGAATTGTTAGGTCTATGTATTAAAAAGGACACAACAGTGCACCGGGCGGACTGTCAGCATGGTAATTTGCTCAAATAAATATGCAGAGTGGAGAGTTATGAGTGTGGCTGCCTGAGCTGAGTCTTTGTCTAGTAATGAAATGTTCCCCAGGACTAGTGATCAGTCATCCTGGTAGAGGCAGGGTTTGTGTTCACACTGTTAACACATGAATGTCCATAATATAAATATGTATGACACAACACTTATTCACATAATCATGTTTTTCTCCAGCTAGTGGCATGGCTCTAAGGATGTCGGTCCACAGACTGAAATACCTCACTATTTAATGAATATACATGACATTTTGTACATTCATGGTGCCCAGAGAATAATCCGACTGGCTTTTTGGTGATCCTCATGAGGTTCACAATGAATGGATTTCCATTAAAGCAGACATATGGTTGATCTCTTATTGTTTCTTCTAGCGCCATCATCAGGTCAAAATTAAATTTTGTCTAATACTTTGGCCCATGACAAATGACATTGTGAGCATTCAAGCATTTAGCTCAAGGCTCCATTTTGCTTGAGTACATCCTCACAGAGCCATTTGTGTGGCTATAAACTCTTGCACATATTAATGGTTAAAGGTGTCTTTCTGGTACTGATTAAATATTCTGATTCTGATTAATATGTTGGGAATGGATGCATATTTATTCCACAAATGCTGACATGGCTTAATCTTTGCAACACCTAATAAAAATACCTATAATTGTTAAATCTATGTTAGAAAAAGTGTGCATTCATACACTTTTGGTATAATACTTTTTATTTCACTTTAATTCTCCAGTGGTTTATGTTGCTTTGACTGGGACAATGGATTATGACATTTTTTTTTTTTATTATGTCAGGATTCTGAATGACATTACATTTAAAGCGCTAACTCTGTGCATCCAGGTGATCATGCGTAACCTGACCACAGAGGAGGTGTCTTCGTTCACCTATGAGGAGTGGCTTTCAAGGACCCGTGGACCCAAGAGAACCATGATATGTGAGATGGCTGCTGTAGTGAACGAGGAGATGATGGTGGAGCCCACCACCTATATAGTCCAGGTCAAGACCAGTGATAATGCAGGTAAGTCCTAACACATGCTGGCTGCTGTCAGCTTGGTCATAAAAACTCAAGTTTGTCAGGTAGTCATATCGAAAATCATTAATGTGATCTGTCCTGTTGCAGTTGGAGAATGAGCTTTTTCTTTCACTTTCTTTTCACTGAGAAAATGAGTACATGGGTGTGAAACTTGGGATATTTTTTATGTTCTTCTTCATACTGTAAAGCATTGGTTCCAACCTTTTTAGCTTAAAACAAAGCTAATCTACTTGTGACTCATCATCACAGGTCGCCTATGTCTTGTTGTTTAGTTTAATTTAAAGAGTTTTTAACAGTTTGAAGATGAGTTCATTCATAAGCAAAAATCTAAGTTTAGAAAGGAAGTTTGTGCAGGAAACATTTTCTGCTTAACTATAGTACTGTTCAACATCTAGCGGACCCCTTGGAGGGTCCTGACCCCCAGGTTGGAAACCACTTCCCTAAAGGGTCTCAGTAATACCAGATTAAATACATTTTAACATTTACACCAAAAAAAGAAGAGGGCCGAGGATTGATCTCTTGGAAACACCTTTTAACGTTATCATTTGTATCAGACCTGTGAGACAGTGGGCACGTATTAGGCATACTGGCCCTCAATCATCAAACTAACGTAGAAACCAGCGTAGATATGAGTGCTGAAATCATTTAACAACAGGCTTCACGTGTGATTCATGAAACGTTCGTATCACACCAATCAGTGCGTATGGATGATCGTACATTGATACATGCAATGGCTGGAAACAATTGTAATTTAAATAACACACCCCAATACATTCTCGGTTTTGAGGCCTCACCCCTACAATTTACAACATGGCGAGACGTAATCCGGCTAAGAAGCGGAACTTTTCGGAGGTGGAGATTGAAACGTTGTCATCTCAGGATCATTTGGAGTAATGTGTGTACTATTTTTGGCGGCCTAAAAACTGGAATTGAAGGCTGTATAAAGAATGCAGAATGGATCACTGATGTGGTAAACATTGTACCGTAGTAAATTGGACTCCTGCTGAAGTTTATTTAATTTACACATCTTTGACATATATGCTATAGTCCTAATAGTAATAAACAGGCTTATATTGCAATCTCTTAGGCCTACATGTAGGTGTACCAATTTAAATAAACACACAGTAGCAAAGTTTATGAAGCGTTTATTTATTTTACACGTGTTTTTTTGTGAGTCAGAGTCGGCAGCCGTAAGCTGTGACGGTGAGCGCATGTCCCCTGCCGCCCATATTGGACCACCACCCCGACTCTACTCCTGACAATAAAGTGGCTGGAAAAACAAGCTGAAATATGTCGGTCAATGGCTGAGAGAAATCGTTTACTTGACGACATTTTAAAAGACAAAGGAAAACCTGAAGAACAAATAAAAATTGTTGTGCATCGTCATGTTTCCTGTATTGAATATCATTGCCAAACATAACATCTTTAATAAATAATACCTTTTAAAAAGCAAGGAATAATATCCTTTCTCTGGGGGCAATACGATGGAGACATGTTCTCTGGGCTTTGGGTCTTCTGGCGCCATTACTACATTTATGGCATCCTGTTTTCCTGCTCAATGTTGTGCAGAACCCCACAGGATAAAACACTGTTGCAGACTTTTTCTGGCATATATAGTAGGGCCCCCCCCCGTTGATGTAAGACAGAGCCATCTGCCCTTAATCAATCCGGAGCGTTTCACCATGGCCGTGCACATAGAGGTCTTCTAAAAGAGCCAGATCTGACATTGCCGATATGCGATCAACAAAGGACTTCTCCTTCTCCTGTTACATGCTGCACTGCAAGTCCACACTGACTCAAAAACTTGCGTACACAAGTTCAGACCAGACGTGAGATTTTATCGCAGCCTACGCTCACATTCTAATTGATAAATGCCTTGCTTTGTGTAGGAATACGCGTCTGCCCGTCCTATACCTGTTTTAGGTTGTACGCACGTTTCATAAATGTGGGCCATTGACTCCGTCCATCCATCCATCCACCCATCCATTTATTCATCCATCCATCCTTAAATCTCTGGGTCAGCGTCAGGTCAGATCCAGGGATGCTCAGAGTGATCAGAGCAGCTCAGACATCCTCTTTCACCAGAAACATCATCCAGCTCTTTATGGGGGATATGGAAGGACTCAAATGTCGGATTTTCATCTGTCAAGTCATGTCTTGGGTCCACCTTGCCATCACCTCTCGTGATTGTTTTCTTTCTAAGGCATTAGAGGATAACCTACAGGTACGGCCAAATGGCTAAGTTTAAAGTGGATGGTGGCTTGATATTTCTCAGATGAGTGAACTCCTCACCCTGTAATGCCAAATTAACGCTACAGCCTTGGAAAAGATATTTATGTCTGTAATCTAATTTTTTCAATCACTATCCAAAGCTCAAGGCCGAGTTCATGGACATGTAACAAAGCTCCCCTAATTGATGTTTGACTCCAACATGGTAATGAAAGATTACTCTTCAGAAACCCCCCACAAGGCTTTGCTCCCACTTTTCTTCATGCAGTACTTTTCTATAGCCCAGTAGTGCTGCTGATCAATACGATAGTGTAGCGAGAAGTCTGAGCCGACTTCAAAGGACTGATCTCTGCCCTTGGCTGTTACTGGAAGCTAAGATGTAGCCCTGCACCACCACTAAGGCTCTGGGAGGCATAATGAGCCAGGCTGATAGACAGACACACACACACACACACACACACACACACAAACACACAAACATTACATAGACAATTCTCTGCATAAGATAATGGTCTCCCCATCTATAGTGAAAAGAGGCATATTTTCATATACCTTGTATGGAAATAATAATCATTTAAATGAAACAGAAACATAAAATGCAATTCTTAGAATCAAAATTTATTTCAAATTTCTATTGTGGCTCATTGAAACTACAGGGCTGTTAAAAAATATCAGATTTCTAATTCAGTGTACGGACAGGTGAAGAATTAGAAAAAGGGCTGCAGACTGCCCAAGGTTGGGCTCTCCATCGTCTAATACACATTCACTTAGTGTCTAACCCCCTGTAATGAAATAATAAAGCACAGAAGAATTATAGATGTGCTGTCTGAGTCACGCAGCTTTCTCTGCTGCTACTTTTTGCATAGTTTGGCTGGTTGTTAGCAGATCAGTTTTGTCAGTGCTTTGCAATCTCAGTTTTTATTGGCAATTCAAGAAATCCCTACCTTTAGTTTTGCAGTTTAAAGGATCTACAACAATTTGCAAGCCCTTTTAAATGTATAATATCTAGTGAGTTAACATTACATTTGTTATTTTAATCATATAAAATAATATATTTCAGATGCTAATACAGTTTGCCAAGCTCCCATTTTGTCACTTTGTTCTTCAACATATTTTGTTCTTGGGAAGCAGAAATTCTGATTCATTTTTCTAAATGGATGAATCCCTCTTGTCTTTTCAGGGGCAGGCACTGATGCCAACGTGTGGATCATCATTTTCGGAGAGAATGGAGACACAGGGACGCTGGCATTAAAAGAGTGCAACAAGTCCAACAAGTTTGAGCGCAAGCAGGTGGACACATTTCGCTTCTCGGATATCCTCAGCATGGGAGAGCTCTCCAAAGTGCGAGTCTGGCACGACAATTCAGGTCAGCCCTGAGATAATCAGTCACTCTGAGTCGCCAATTAAATCTGCACTTTATCACTGGCATTGTAAAAAGTGCTGTATAAATGAAGTTTGCTTTAAGGTCCCATGGCATGAAAATTTCACTTAATGAGGTTTTTCAACACTAATATGAGTTCCCCCGGCCTGCCTATGGTCCCCCAGCAGCTAGAAATGGTGATAGGTGTAAACCGAGCCCTGGGTATCCTGCTCTGCCTTTGAGAAAATGAAAGCTCAGATGGGCCAATCAGGAATCTTGCCCCTTATGACCTCATAAAGGACAAGGTTATTTGCCCTTTCTCTGCTTTGCCCGCCCAGAGAATTTGTCCCACCCATGAGCGACATCATGGCTTTCAAACGAGCAAAGTGGCAGTTGGTCAAGGCCACACCCCCACCCTCCACCTTACTGTTTCATCATCCTTGACACGTTTTTACTTGGTGTTTTTTTGGTTTCCTGATCCACATCCCTCCTAGGTCCTGCTCCAGGATGGCACTTGGATTATATCGATGTGAAGGATGAGATTATGGATAAAACATTTCGTTTCTCCTGTGACCGCTGGCTTGCCAAGAATGACGATGACGGACAGATCATGAGAGAACTGGCATGCGCAAACAACGACTACTTGGACCTTAACGAAAAGACGAGTAAGGCCAGCACATACGACACATTTTAAAGTTATAACCTTTAAGATTGTAGTCCTGGTGGATTTGGCAACACATGTGGTTACCTTGGCACCAGCAAGTGTGGATGATTACTACAGGTTGCAGAATTCAAGAGAAATACAGTACATTGTATGTTTGTTTACAGTGCAGCAAGACAAATTGTTTTAATAAATAAGTAATTAATATGCCTTATCCCATCATGCCATAATCAACCACAATCTGGTTTCATGCTGCACATGTAGTCTTCCACCCGACAGCAGGGCATAGTAACATTGATTACCTTTCTAAGGAGCTCACTGTGGTTGCTCCTTCTTGTTCCATCACTCCCTGCAATATTTTAAAGCATAAAATGCACAAAGACCGCTCTCTTGTTTAGTAGATAGGTGGATTGGTGACAAATCCATTGTGTTTCCTCTGTCTTCTTCACGGTAAGAGTCACTTTGTGTTTTTCAGCACTTTTAATGTGAATCAGCAACAGTAGGATGGTCTGTTTGCATTAGCCGTTACAAAGGGGTTGGTATTAATGAGACAAAATTGGATAACATGCTGCATAGTTTCTACTGAGGAAAAGGCTGACTCTGTCAATAACAATGAGAACTACTATAAAGAGGGAGGAAAAAAACTCATTGTAAATACATTAAATGGCTGTTGGAGAACAAATGCAGACCATAAATAGAATACAAAATGGGGTTTAAATTCATGAAAAATGATTACGACTTTAATATATCCCATATATTTCTCTGCAATGCATCTGTGTGGACATGATGTGGTGCAGGACATCTCTGTGTGTGGACAACCGACACCATTTACTTTATGTTTTCTCTCTAAAAGAGTACGAAATCTGCATCACAACTGGATACCCTGAAACCAAAGAAAATGCCTGGATTGTACTTGAGGGGAGGAAGGGCCGATCCAAAGAATTTTTAATGGAGAACTCCTCAAAGAAGAAGAGGTTCTTGCGGTAGGTACTTTGTGTAAGATTAATTAAATGAGCTGCAACTTGTTTACTTGAAAAAGCTTCAAGAAATGTGCTTTTTCTCCCTGTAATTCGGCCTTTCCACTTATTATGTTAATCCTACCAGCAGCAAGCACTCACGCTCAGACTAACGCTGCAATCCAAGATGATGACATTACACCATCCAGAACACATTGGCATTGACATGAATTTAAAGTATGTTGGCTAAATAGGCGAACAGCTCCTTTATCTAGCATTCTTATTTCTCTCTCTTCTTAGGGGCAATGTTGACAAGTTTGAGTTTTCGTCCAAGAACCTGGGGGACATTGCTGGTATCTGCCTGGGCCACACACCCAAGGATGGAAAGAAAGTAAAGGGGGATGTTAACTGGCATGTGGAGGAAGTCGTCGTCACCGAAAGGGAACTGGGAAACAAGTAAGTTACTGCTCAGACATCTACATCCATGCGGAGGTCATTCATTCTACCATTCATCATACCATTTGCTGGTAACAAAGCATTGGTCCTTCTCTGTGTTATCACCTCCAGGTACATCTTCAGTTGCAATGCTCTCCTCCCTCTCTCTCCAAAGAGGGATGAGTTCTTGACCTTTGAGTGCACAAAGGCCGTCGAGAGCTTTGCCAGTAAGGCTCGAAGCCTGGTGCCCGTCAAGTATGAGATTATCATCATCACGGGTGATGAGAAGGGAGCCGGTACAGATGCCAATGTTTTTATTACTATCTACGGTTCCAATGGAGATTCGGGCAGCCGGCAACTGCGGCAGAAGTTTCGTAACCTTTTTGAGCGCCAGAGGACAGACCGTTTCCTGCTGGAAATGCTAGACATGGGGGAACTGCTGAAAGTTCGGGTGGAGCACGACAATTCTGGTCTGAACCCCGGCTGGCTGCTGGACCGCGTGGAAGTCACTAACACAGCCAATGGTGTCACCACTATCTTCCTCTGTGGGAAGTGGCTAGATACCAAGAGGGCTGACGGGCAGATCGCCAGGGTCCTCTACCCAAAATACTAGAAATACTATTTATTTATTTATACATACAAAGTTCCATTGCAGAGAGATCTCCTCTCATGTTTAAAATAATGACCAAAGATATTCTGCTCTGGCAAGTTTTATATCTCAGGAACTGAGGCAGATTTTTTCTCATTTTTTTAAATTATATTTATTATTATATTATAGTTAGATATTTAATACCACTTGGGAATATAGCCTGCAATGAAATACTGTGACAATACCCTGTTAGGGTAGGAAACGGAATGTGCCATTCTTTTTAGGTTTCATATGTCAGGGAGGGTTTGTTTAGTTGTTTTGTTGTAATTTAGGTTTTATAAAATATTAAACTCTTTTGCAATACTAAATACAGTTTTTAACCTGTTTGACTCATCTGGTCCTTTGGAGCGTTTTAGCCTCTTTTAACTAAATGTTTTGTTTTTTCATGGCCCTTATCTTACCTGTTTTGGTAACTTCCACCACTCTTTTCAAGCCATATCCAGCAGCAGATAGCTGCTTTCTGAAAACTGTACTGTAACTGTACAGCTGACAGATAAAGTTACTAACTGGTGAAGAAAGTGGAGCATTCAGCAGCCGGAGAGCCAGATATTTGACGTAAAACAGACCAAAACAGAACTAAATGGAATTGATGTTCAACTCCAAATGAATGCCAGTGGTTCTCTTGTATCTGTTGGGTGTGTAAAAAGGAACTATTTGCTAATGCAGATTTATTTAAAGTGGATTTAAAGGAGAAACTATATTATTATTTTTTGGTTTACAGCTTCTTCTGCCGCTCCCAAGGGACGTGTATAAATTGAAGCTCAATACAATTCAATATTTCCACTTGATGTAAAAGTAAAGTAAAAGGATGGCAGTATATTTTTAAATTTTTTTTTTTACCATTTTCCATTTTTTTACCTAATAACTTCTCAAATGTTTTATCATCGGGGGGTGGGGGGGCATAAGACATAAAAACAAGTGCCTGTCCATTTTATCCAATTTATTACAAAAAGAGCACATACAAAAGGATAATATACAAGCCATGAAATAAAATTAAAAAACAGAACAGTTTGGGTTTAGCAATGCAACTTTTGAAATCATTATCATTATTTTTAGTAGTAATAATAAATAAAGTACAAAATTCCACCACATGTGAATCTAACATTTACCCATAATATGCTCATCCATTTCTTCATCAACACACTCATCACCATTAATGCGCTATTGCTTTAATATTAATGATAAATAGTTCTATTTTCAGATAAAATATCCTATATTGAAAAACATTGCGCAGTCACAGCTAAACAGCAAAGTTTCATACAAGGATGGCGGCAGCCCTTTCACTGGCACTGTTTGGGTTATTTTCTCTTCAGTTTTGTTTTTCAGTTTCAAACAGCAACAAAAATTATATTTTTTTTCTGTTATATTCTTTGTATATATTTTCATCATATACTATTAAACCATTGAGACTATATTGAAACCTGAGAAAACATGCATTTTTAGAAAAGGTTGTGCTTTTAAATCCTTGACTTCCTTTTAGACTGAAAGGAAACAGGATAGATTCTGAGAGTAGAGATGGACGGTAAAATAAAAATAAAAAAAACAAGCGAAGAGTCAAAAATTAAAGAAACAAAATTAAAGAAGGATTACTGAAGTACTTGTAAAGCCCACAGTGAAACATGCCTTATTCATAGTCAGAACTATTTCTACAATAATAACACTCCAGTTCTACCAACCAACAGCTAGTTTGGACAGTTTGACTTCAATTTTTTGAGGATAATGGCTTTAGTTGACACCTGTCAAATGTTGTCTTTGCTCCTTCACAACTTTCTCTTTTAGTTAATTATGCAACCAATAAGGCATGGTGGCTTTGTGGATTGATTGTTATTAATGGTATCAGTAATATGGAAATATCTCCTAATACATAAAGCGAGGCACTTGTTATGCTTAAGTCTACAAACTGAAGAGAAACACCAGAGAGATGAAAATTCAAAGATAGATACAAAGAGTTAAAGCGAAGTAACATGCTTCACAGATGATCGTTATTAAGACCCATAGTGCATTGTGAGAAGCAGAGCATAAAAAATAAAAGCTAGAGTTCTTAGTGATAATATTAAATTATCTAAACTAACTTTTTTTTTTTGCCAGTGAGAGGGTTCCCATATTTAAACGAGTGCAAAACAAAAAAGAAAATCACTTGATTGCAGTTTGTCCACTACATCACAGCATGGGGGATCAGAGAAATTGCATTGAATGGAATGTAACCGAGATCCACAGCACCGAGAGAGAGAGAGAGTGAGAAAGAGAGAGAGAGAGAAAGAGAGACTCAGTAGCTCAGCCTTTGACAGTAAACATCGCACAGCCAGCTTGTAGAAATCAGAACAGCAGGGATCTTTTTTTTTTTTTCTTTAGTGTTCCAAAAAGTACAACTGCATGCAAAGCATTCCCAAAACAATGCAAAAATGAGGTAATAGTTTTTTTTCATAGCATTTTGTGTTATTTCTAAATAAATAAATTATGATTCAGCCCCGCCCCCCCAAAAACTATATAAAATTAAATACCCACAATATCTACAGTTAGTAATAAATTATGATTGTTAAATACTTAAGGCATCTCAACTGACAACACCCTGTGTAAACTATGAAAACTTCGTCACAGATGACTCCACTACAGGAGGAGGCAGTGTCGACACTGGCAGTGCACAAGACGGGGAGTAATCTGAGTTACGGTAATTGATCCTTAACCGATGAGGCTAAAAGAGTCTCTGAGTTTAACCTTTACTATCAGTGCATAGGACAGGGAGGGTCCTAAAGGCATCCTGTAGAACTGAAACAGCAGACTGACACAAAGGGTAAAAAATAGAAGAAGTGAAAACTGGTCAGACCAAGTATGAACAGCCTGAGTGTTTTCCTGCTGTTGTGTAGTCTGGTGTCTGTGTGCACTGATAGAGGGAGACTGCCTCCCTCGCACCACGTTCTACATGTTCTAGCAATACAGCATAGCAACCAGCATAGCAACCACGAGGGGAGGTCTGTCACACAAATACACAAGATCAATACGCAAGCTCCTCTCTCCGCTGAAACACTGCATGAATCTATATCTAAATATAAACCAACGCAAATGCAATACCAAGAAGAAAACGTTTGTTGCTATAACTATCGTCACATGTGCTTGTTCTTTAGGCAATAAGGTAAACATCAATAAGAGGATCCCATCGTTGCCACCAAAGGGGACAGGATGAACACACGCTACGAGTCAGGGGAGCAGCCACTGACACTGTTTTGTTTGTTAGTGTTGAGAAGATAGTCACAGCTCAGATTAACTAAGTCATGCAAAGCCATCTCTGTACCTTTTTAAATTGAAGAAACGCTACCAAAGCTAACAGCCCAAGTCAAAGATGAAACATGCATTTTAGTACATACTGTTCTGCCACTGGTACAAGGGCAGCTAAGTCTTCCCACCTTGCTTTGCAGTGCCTAATATTTTCCTTTTTCCTTCCCTTTTTTTTGGCTTTGTGTTGTATAAGCACACCAGTGGCCATGCTATTAACCTACAGCGAGTTAATGTCTAGGTGTTGCTTCAAACCCTTAAAACACACTCACATTCACACTCTTTGAACATCCACACATTTTTAGACATATTCTTGAAATCACACAGAGCAGATCACACACACCTGCGCGTCAGGTTCAAGCTATACCGTGACAAAATGCATTTTGGTAAAAACACTTTCTACCTATTATTTAAATTTTCAAAACACTTAACGACTCGATCACTGGGCTCGGTTTTCCACAGCAGTAAAAGAGACCTACTCACACAACACCAACCCAAGGTAAATGTACAACTGTATTGCAAAATGTCAAAGCTGCATGATAGAATTAAAACACTCAGCTAGCTGGTGTGTGTCCCCCAAAAAGGCGACAGCCAGATATCACTTGTTGGTTACTGCTACTCTACTACGACCACAAATGATCTTTAGGTAAACATGGCATCAGAGCATTTGTTAAGCTTTCTTGTGTGGCAGAATATTCATTTTGATTGAAATGTGTTTGAAAAGAGAGAAATATATATTTACTGTATATATATATATAGTTATGTAGAAAGAGAGAGAGAGAGAAAAGAGAGAAAGTAGCCAGCTCAGTGTGGGGTTATGTGTTTTCCACTCTCAGGACTTTAGGTCATGGCTTTGAGAACATGCTACACAGCCCGGGGCTACTTACAGTACAACACCACAACAGCAACAACACCCCACTTACGACCAGCAAGCTACAAGTAAACCCTGTGTACATGAGTATGTGTGTGTGTCTGTGTGTGTCTGTGTGTCTCCAAAGGGATGTGCTTCTAAATAAAGAGAGTCCTTTGCGGCCTCTCGTGCAGTTAGTTATCCTGGCTTGGCTCAGTAAAGCGTGAGTCAGAAGGGTGGTGATGTCACATGAAGTCTGGAGACATTTGGCAAAGCACCCAACAGGGGGAAGGGGAGGTGGGGGGGAGCCGGCAAGCCGGGGTTGAAGAAAGCAGAAACCACATCAGACGAGGGTGACTGACAAGGAAGGGGGGTTTAAATCTCATCAGCTGTCAGGGTTCAGCTGTGTTTCGATGTCAACTCGACAGATCGGACACTTCCTGCTGGTGGCCAGCCATTGGTCTACACAGCCCTGGTGGAAGAGGTGCATGCAGGGCAATCTCCTGGAGGACAGAGAGACACGGGATCAATGTTAATTCATATTGGCTCTGCCAGTGCAATACAGTCATGTGCTTGCAAATAACTTCCGAAACTAGCGGGGAGTTAATTTTGTTCATTCAGGCATGTAGAGACGACTTCTGTTGAATCATCAATCCTCTCAGACTCTCAGACATGCTGTGAACTAACGCTCTTTCCTCATCACAGGACACACTTCCTATCCCCTGAACTTTACACCCCAACTTGTATGTGTGGGTGCACATGCTCATGTCACTACTCAAAGAAATTGTTTCAACTATTCAGAAATATTTGCTTTCTGGCAGAGTTAAATGAGAAATTCAGTACCACTCTAATATATGTCCATTAAATATGAAAATGTAAAATGAATGTTAGCTTAGCTTAGCACAAAGACTGAAAACAGCTAGCCCCGCTCTGTCAGACAACAGCAAAATCTACCTAATTGTCTTATCTATTGTTGTAACAACTGAGCCTGGCAGATTAAGGCCGGACCTGTTATCATATTGAGTGACCATGTTGTAATTGTGGGATACTGGAAATCCCACAATATCCCTCAAATACATGTGCATCTATAAATTATGTTAATTTATTTAAAGGAATAGTTTGATTTTGGAGAACATTAGATGAGAAGATACCCCTCTGAGTGCTATCAATCTTCTCATCTAACTCGCTAGCGATGCATATAAGTGTATTTCCCAAAATCTCAAACTTTTCAAAGTGATGTTTTAATGGAAACAAACGTCTGGGGCTGTGAAGCATTTCTGACCTGACGTCCTCTCCGTCCTCAAGCATGGACAAACAGATGGTACACTTTTCATCCACATCTGTTTCCTCCTCCTCCCCAATCTTCAGCTGCAGGGGCTTTCTCTGTTAGCAGGTCAGATAACATAGAGACAAAAGGTAGGGTTGGAAAAAGGAATATAAAACTGTGAATATGTCCAATAGTGTACGTCTCTGTGTTATAAACAAAGGTTGGCTTTCAGGGCCAGCAAGGCCTTATCTGCTGGCCAAGAGATTGGCCAAAAATGATATTTTTTTTATAGTTGTTGTTAGAAAAAACTAACTACCACGTGTTCTTTGATTTGATGAGAAAAATAGGTTTAATAAAAACAGCATGATGAAGATGATAAGACAAAGACAATACGACACAAGACATAACTGTGCAGCCGACAGCGGACTATATCCTTGCACCTCCCTGATGAAGTCACATGAAATCAGTCCCGAAATCATCACCACGTCCCAATTTTATCCCAAAGAAGTTGAGGGTGGTTCCTCAAATTAAATCTTTCCCTATTGGTCATTTGTTTTTTCAAGATCAAGTCCCTCCTCTGTTGTCAGGTTTACTCCAGGTCACAGGTAAAGGTCTCTTATCATGGTAGTGCCAATTCTTTTCAATTTAACTGGGTTATGCATTTCCTTTTTTCTTAGTCAAGTTAGTGATTTTATCCATCCGCCCCCCCGTACTGTCTCTGGTTGAAACATCTGTTCTGAGGCCTTCAGAATTCTCTGAGAATTCCGAGTGAATCCCTCTACAAAGTCAAGCAAATAGGGACAAAGTCGGTGATTGTCATATTCCTTAGCCAATGAAATGTCGAGTTTGCCCTGTTGGGCGTATTCTTTGACATAGCTAGCCTTGTCGGTATTTTTCGTAGCAGCTAGCCAACTGAAGCAAAACTAGCTAGCATCACATAACCTTAACGTTAGTTGAAGTTTGTTTCGAGTTTTAGATGCAAAGTTAATAAAAGAAAGGAGGATGTACTTTTTCTTCAAATGATGGGCAGTTTTGGTAAGTTTTATGTTTTTTTTCGGCATTTTAGTCAAATGCTTTTACTAATGATGCGTTGTTGCAGGTGTGTCAGTGGCCGCTGTGCCTGTGTGCGTGGTGTCCGTTTGTTAAGGTTAGAAGCTTGGCTGGAATTTGTGGGGAATTCCTAATTGTGTTTTGTGTGTTTGTTGTCATCGTATGAGTAAATGTGACCGGTTGTTGTGGGGTTTGTTTTTGTTTCTTTTGTAATAATATTAATTTGGACTATGTGTGATGCAGCATCATGTCATTTTAAAAGTGATGGCATCAGTCACCACCGTGTTCATGTTTCTGTTATGATGTATTTAAACTCTCTAGGTGTTGAGCCTTGAGGTAAATCACTTTATTTCACACGATAATGCCCTAGTGTCATGCTGAGGATAGTCAAAGGTGTTTTAGTTGCTGCAGGATAGGACTGATGGCCCAGCTGAAAAACACAAGGACCACCACAGGTCATAAACATCCAAGTTATCTGCTTTACCTTCTTGTATTTGTGTGGAAAGGTGAATCTCTCTATGGTTGTCTGAATAGCTCCTCTGCTGACACTCCCCAGCCGGTCCTCCAACTGCAACAGCTCCTGAGCAAAAGTTGGGATCCAGTTGAAAATAGTATAAAGAATATAAAATAATAATGCTAATAATAGAACAGCTACTAAATGGACCTTGAGGTGAGATTGTTTTGTAAAACTGATGTTTTCAAGGTTAAGAATGAACTTGAAGCTCAAATTTCCTCAAAGTCCTTAAGGACTTCCAACATCTACAATTCCAGGACAACAAGCACAAACATACATTATACAAATTGAACTTGAGGTGAGATTGTAATTTTCAACTAGAGGAGAGTAGTAGAAAAGAGAGTTTTCGCTTTGATAAATGCAGGAGTGGAAAGTGCATGAAATCTGTAAGGAGATACATTTACCTCATAACTTTCTCGCACAGCGGTGGCGTGCCTCGAAGGATTCAGACTTTGCAGTGCCAACAGGTGTAGCTGGGGGTAGGGGTAGTTTCTGATTTCATGTACAACCTAACAAAAGAGAACTCTTTGTCATATAACGGCAACATAATAGAAGTCAAACACCGATTTTCCTCTACTGTTTGGGTGCATTGTTAGAAATAAATGACACATTTTTAAGAAAACCAAAGGTGACACAAACCACAAAAGTAGAACACAGTTGGCAGAAGTGCATCAAATGCATAAAGAACAACTTTAACCTATAGGTCAAGATATCTTTGGAATTCAGGACAAATAAACCTATTATTATGATAACAAAATTAACATTGAACAATAGATGGCTGACCGACATACCACTTGGGCAGAGGACGTGTTCCTGGGGAAGTGGTGCATTCGAGGGGAGGCCAGGTAATGCTGATAGTGCTGCGGAAGCTGTTGGAGCTGGTACTGGTGGTGAGGGAGGCCGGCATCAACACTGAGATCCCTGCAGACAGACAGGCGACTAAATTGACATCACCACCCATGCTAGGCAATGTGACAGACAGATGGGTTCAGGGATGATAGGTTGGGATCATTTCTCGACTCTACAGGACTCATAATCTCCGACAGCGACTCACCAGTCTGTGCCTTCGGCCAGGTACCGCTGCTGCTGCTGCTGTGTCATTGGCTGGGGAACATGGAGGGCAGGGGAGTACTCATAGCCTGATCGCAGTCGGTGAGGGTTCAGGGGGACACGCTCCTGGGTTCTTCTGCAATGAGATAGAGATAAGATCCAAATGTCTGACATAGTTTTCTGTGTGTGTGTGGGTAATTATATTTGCATGCAGGTAGTGATTCTACCTTGACTGTGGGAGAATCCTGCGGTGCTGCGCTTCAAGAAGCTGCTGCTGGATGAGGTATTGCTGGTGTAAGGCCTGAGGTAGGAATGGAGGCCCTGGCACCTCCTGGAACTGAGGGGGTGCAGGCAGGGCAGTGAGGGGTGGGTGGTGTGCTGGGGACAAGTGGGTGGCCAGGCCTGTCTGAGGTGGCTGGCTGGCGTGTCCTAGAGGGAACTCCGCTGAGATGGGCACCTGGGGAGCACCCAGGTGAAAGTGTCGGCAGGAGGTAGCATGGCTGTGTTGATGCCTGGTGAAGTGTGCTCCTATGGGAATGCAATGTAAATGCAAGTAGTCAGAACTGAGCCAGAAAGGCCTGCTGGGATCACTTTCATTCAGACAGACACCACAGAGAGACCCAGACAAACCAGTGACAAGTACATATTGACGCATGTAATTGCAAAAACAAGCCCTTCCTCTCTCACACACACACACACACACACAGCAGATGGAGGACATAAGACCCCTGTGGAGCACCATATAAACTCACACACAGATTGCACCCAATGGCCTGCCTCTCTACTTGCCATAGTTCAGCTAGCATGAAGGATGGCTCTTCACTAACAGCCTGCTTTGTTTCCAAGAAGACCGAAGACACCGAGCGTCGTCTTTGGTCCCCTGCTAGTCAGTTTAATAGATTCAGGGTCTATATTATATTTGCAGTTTAAACAAACACATATTCAACTGTGGATTTTTAATTAAACCCTCCATAGCAACTGATGCAGGCTAAAAGATTATCAGCCTCCATTTGTACCTTCCCCCCACCCTTCCTATCAGGAGGTGGAGGAGACATGAGATTGTGTGGTAGTCCCACTGAATCACCTCGGTATCAAGTTGCACAAAACAAACAATACAAATTACTCCAAGCTCAGAGAGAGGAGGGCTGAAAGGAGGTTGAGGTGTGGACAAACAGGTCTGGAGGTTGGACTGTGTACTGTGTATAATGGATTATTGTGTTTGCATGGTTGGAAGAAATAATTGTCTCATCTACTGTAGTCAGCTGTTTCAAGCAAAGTCCAGCACATTTAGGCTGGACTTGTTAAACACTTGTTAAACAATATATATATATATATATATATATATATATATATATATATATATATATATATATATATAGTACTGTATATATTTAAAGGAATACTCCACTTTATTTCACAGACTCAAGGTCCAGAAAAAAAACAAAAGTACACGTTACAATGTTTCACATTTCCCAAAATGTGAAACAATTCCTTTAATTATTACTTATGACATATTTGCATGGCTGCTTTGTTGCATGTAGCCTTGGGACACGGAAAGCCAGTGAACCTCGAGAGCCATGAGCAAACTCAAAACAACATTTGGCTGAGGAAGTAGAGCAGAAATGGCAGACTACTGGTTTGGATTGGTAAAAGGCAGTACATCACTTTTGTATACAGCCTGTGACCCGGTTAAGAATGGACTCCAAGCGAAGCTTGAAGTAAATATCAAATGATTTGTCTCTGGGCTATTTTGCAGCATGAACCACTGACATTAATATTTGACATATTGCAGTGCTGCCAGCAACAGCCCTAATGTTATTGTCTCTGCTTTGACTTGGACATAAAATGCCCGATTGGTGCAGAACAGACCCCCACCCATCAACACACACACACACACACACACACACACACATATACATACAGCACACACACTCATACACTCCCATCCACCTCTGCTCACCCCTAAGCTGCTGCACAGGCAGCCCCTCCCCCACGGTGTGGCTGCGGCAGACATGGTGTCCCTGCGTGAGTGACAGCCTGTAAGCCCTGCCCAGCCGCGACTGCAGCAATCTGACATCAAACCTGTCTCTCTCTCTTTTCCTCCCCTACCCTCCTGCTTCCATCACTGCAGCTTTACAATCGCACCTCCCCTCAAACATAATTCTGTCTTTTGCCGTGTGCGGTGGTCTTCCATCAGGTGCCTTGTGTATGCAGTTTTTCATTGAAAATCCCATCACCAGCTGAGGTCACTGGTTGGCACACTCATAATCAGAGTGGGGGACTAATGAGTGAAATCAGCTTTAAAGCTGCACAGCTGGACAGAAAATCTGCATACACATGACACATGCTTGCAAAACAACTAACTGACCTTGATGTTTAACACTGGGCAAACAAGGACAGGGTGAAAGACAAAGCATCGCATATGAATGTGGTCTGTACCAGTGCAGCTACTGTGAAATAAGCTATGCATTACAGCTGTTGGGTTATTTAAAAGTCTGTTGCTGTAGTCGGAGGAGAAAGTTGCAGAGCACACATGTCTGTGCCTCAGACACACCTTGGGTCTGCACATAAATAACTTGACTATTTCAGACGCTGTGAACTCCAAGGCTCAAGTGTCCCAGACTTTAAAACTTAAATCGGAGTTTACATTTAAAATGTGCAGCTCAATAATACTTAAGATAAATGACACCAGAGCCTGAGCTGAATGTTGTGACCAATCTAACCATTCAAACGTTATCACAGTAGCAAAAGGCTTGTTAATGCATTATTTAAAATGAGAGCAACGCTTTTTAACAAAAGCACATTGAAAAATAGTAAGTATATCATTATTCATTAACAAAAAGGCTTTCATTTAATATTGCGGACTTCCTGCAATAAATAATCAAAGCCTTGTTTTCGCCTTTGCTATTATCACAAGCTACAAAGTAGAGCTAGACAATATATTGATGTTGTATCAGTATTGCGACATGAGACTAGATATCGTCTTAGATTTCAGATATATCATAATATGGTAAGTGTTGTCTTTACCTGGTTTTACAGGGTGCATTTCAGTAAATTGATGTCATTTTCTGAACTTACCAGACTGTTGTAGCTGTTCTATTATCTAGCTTTATCCACTAAGTCATTAAATAATTTCTGGAAAATATTTATCAAACATGTCAGCGTTAATAACATTTTGTTAAAGCACCAATAGTCAACCATACAATATCAACATTGACGTATTTGGTCAAGAATATAGTAAAATTAGATTTTCTCTATATTGCCCAGCCCTACTACAAAAGGTACTGTCTGGGAACTACTGGGATTTATTTTTAAAACTGAGAAGCAAAGTGCTTCTTTCTGAGATTTTATTTGCATAACTGTGTCAAGATCTGTTCTACCACTGACAAGAAAAGGACTCGATATAAACAAGGACAATATTTAACAACATTACATAGAAAGATATAACACTTTACAGTTGAAATAGCTGCCACCTGCTGATTGCGCTAAATTGATTTCTCATTATGCTACACATTTGGAGACTCTTATTCAATTGATAGTTGGACATTCTGTTGGAGAGTTATATGAGAAGATCAATACCACTCTCATGTCTGCCAGGTTCTCTGTCCCTTGTTTAATCCATACTAAATAATGGGAGGTTATGTGCCAGACTATTTCTTGGCGACTATTTTAAAA